>NW_021851167.1:635406-663641 GCF_003651465.1 Formica exsecta
AATGCCGAAAGTAAACTTTCCAACGTCATTGACCTTGGCTCAGTCTGAACGTCGCGAGTTAAAAACACTCGTAACTGGATTTCAAGATGCGAGAGACTATCCAAGACTGTACATCCATGTACAATCGTTCACGCATCGATCGATCGACGCAACGATAACATGGTATCAAGAAGAGATGAACGACAACCGCTCAAGGTCTTCGAGATGGTCTTCGTGAAAGCGGAGTGTCTGCCGCGATAAGAAGAATCCTCTCCAAAAGAGGAACGCGAGACGAGACCGTTCACGCTGCCATCGACGGATTTAATCTAAAGGAGATTATCGCTAACCGACGAGCTATCGCGCCGCTCTTACGCGATTTAAGCTCGTAATGTAAAGCCGAGCTTCTCGCAACTTATCGACTAAATCGCCCAGACGGATATCTCGAAGACGAGAAGCTGCATAAATCTGCGTTAGTAAACGTACCATCTGAGAACATTGCGAATAGAATGATGGAAAGAATAATCTTACAGAAAATCTTTATCAACTTTCACTTAAATTCATGATAAAGGTTTGTAAAAAAAATTGAAACTCTCATATTAGATACTTTAAAGATCGAAAAACGAAAACGTATCTTTTTTCTATTTATTATTTTTTATTATTTATTATATATATTTTCCCCCTTTTATTTTTTCCTAATTTAATTTTCACGATGTTATACGTAATTCTAAAATTTTGTAATTAACATATTAATCCATCCTATTTAAATCGGAATTAGAATTTTATTCGAGATTTTTTTAGACTAGTCTTTTCATATTATCATTAAATGTAGCGAAGCCATGTTATTAACGTTATCGTATTACGAAGAAAAATAAAAGAAAAGATGTTTAAACGTGCGCTGCGCCTTGGACGAAAGAATCCCGGCATGAAAAACGAAGGTGCCACAGAAGTAAATCCATAGCCTTGATAGTGGAAGCACGACCAGACCATTTGCACTTCCGCGAAACGGATTAATCTTAAAGGCGCTGTCGAAGAGACCGGTTCACGCTTCCACGACATCAATGGTGTCAATGGGGGAGGACCCTGAGCCGAGCCGGAAACGCAAGACGTTACGATAGATGACGCGAAAGAGTGGTATTATTGCAATTGATGATTTCTTGAAGTGTTATATGATATAACGTCATATTTCTATTTCATTTATTGTTACCATAAGACCACGCTTTTTTTATCGTATTTTTACAGATTTATTGGATGCTGCAAGTTTTAATATTATCTCTTTTACATAAATATTATTAAACATTATTTAAAATTATAATTATGATTGTAGATTATATTTATTTTAATCCTGCAATAATAAAAATATTAATAATTATTGGATATCTTTTCAAATAAATTTTCAAAAAATATCCATCTTATAATGAGAAAAAAATCCTTAATTTATAAACACAATCGATTATTTCAAAAATATTAATTTATTTTTTTAAATTTATATTGCTTTTTAAAAGACAATTTCTATATAAATAATTTTTTATCTTAGCTCACGTTTTACTGTAAAATGATCACCTTGAATGAATATATGCTAATTTACGCCAATGATATATGCTAACTTCTCGGTGCCAGATCTCACTTACTAATCGCGAAGACAGATCAAGTATAATTTCATATACGAGCATCGACGTGTCAACGAAAATTTCACTGGTTAAAATAACATCACTATTAAATTTGCGGACAGAATCGAGATAACCCTTCTAACACAGTATTTCCCGGAACGTCGGTATGCTAATCGCGAGAAGAGGGAACGACGAACCAAGGAGCGGAATGACTTGAAGAGCTGGCGAGCGTGCTCACGTCTCTCTGAGAAGCATCATTTTAGCGAATGGTTACATACCTGTGATCCGACCAATTCTATCTCGCTGGAGAGCAGCGAGAAAATTACATAGCAAAAAGCAGAAATGAAGGAAAATACGGGAAGCTTTTCGACGCAAAACGTGCGAATACATAATAAAGTTGTTGCGTTATCTCTCGAAAAAATTAAAAATGTTTAATGTCGGTTAACATCAAATGAAGGTATCATTCAAGATAATTAATTTTGAAGTAATTTTTAAAGCTTTTTTTATTTATTTTGAATTATTATTTCAGGGAGAAAAGCTACTATAGCCACTAGCACTAACTCATTCTTTTAATGAGATTTCACTGATTTGCAATATTATACTTATTGTTAAAATTGAGATCATCAGTGACTAATTCACAGCTTTTCAATGATAATATAGCGATTTCATTTAAGAGAATAAATATATATAATTAGAAAATTATAATATTTAATAAATATTTTCAAATGTTAATTATTATACAAAAACTATATTATGTAATGTGTGTGGGCGCAGTCCATCATCCGGTCATAAAAAAGCAAACTTTCAGAATGTAACACGCATATTAAACATGAGATCTTAAATTCATACATAAAAAGATATTAATAGACGACAGGAAGTAGCATGAGACCAATGTTGACGCATAATAGGTACAATGGTAAGCGTCGACCGTATCAGACGGCCATTACCGTATGCGCTATTACCGTACAATTCGTTATAACAAATAGAACCATTAGAGATCGCGAGCCGCGATTTCTTCGTTGCAGAACGGCCGCACGAGACCGAGACCGAGCTGTTAAAGTTAATAGTTTCCAAAATCGGCCTCGCGCGTTGTCGTGTGAGTAAAATGTAAAATGGCCGTGATTTACGAGCTACACGTATTTTCTTCTACCACACGCGTGGGTGTCTCTCTCGGAGTCATGTTTATATTAGCTGGCAATAAGTGACACGCCGTTATGCTTGCTCATTTTGCACGCGTAAACATTGAGTTACGGTGCTTCCGCGCGCCGATCGTTCCCGACTTCGGGAAAATGTATCTGAATACCAACCTGGCTACTATGTGCGCGAAAAACGTGAATCGTTGGTGTCCCGAATAGATTCGCTGCACCAATCACAAACGAAATTAAAATCATGATATCGTTTTAAATTTCTCGTTATTGCCATGTCATAGCTCAATTTTCGATATTTGAACAAATTATCGGAAATTCCGTTGTGAATAGTATTTAGAATAAGTACTATTGAAATTAGTTTTGTACGTAATTTGATGTTGAGGCAATTAAAGATGTTAAAATGATTTCTTAAAGAAAAAACTCTATAATAAAATAATAATTATTATATTATATATAATATAACAATTATATATAATTATTATATTATATATAATATAACCATTTACTATATAGATACTTGACAATAATATAAACCGTTACTCGCAATAAAATGTGTTGACAATAGCCAAGCCAAGGATCTTATGGCGGCGTAATAATTAACGAGAAAACGGTTCAAGTTGACAAGCTATCCTGAATAGACTGTTCCTAATCCTGGATTAAGTTTCGCGTGAAAATGGCGCAACCCGCTCTCGGATTCTGTACCGTCAACGCGATAATCCGACAATTCCTGTTTTCGATTTGCCTGGTAATCGAATAGCACCACTAAAATAGCGACGCTATTTAAAGATAAAGAAGACTTATTGTACGCGAACATCATAGTTGTTTTCCTCTCTCTTCGCTTAATGGCTTTTACCATGGAAACGAGCGCGCCTTTTCCAGCTTAGATCCTACCAATGAGCGAAAGATAGGAGACAAAAGAACTGGCTTCTTAGCGTTTTAATCTGAAAAAGTATGCCAAGAGAGATGGCGGCTATGATACAGACAACATTTGCGTACCAGTGAAGGGTCGCCGAGAGGAATCGTAGTCGTTTACAGTTGATGCATTTAATACCAGGTCTACATGTTACACAAAATATCCCAGAAGACGAATATATTTTCTTATCATTTTTCTTTTTCTTTTTTTATAATTCTAATTTTTTATCAATATAATTTGACGAGTTGATTTATTGTAAAAAAAAAGTAAATTTTACTAAATATTTCTCTTGCAAAAATGACGAGAAAGGCACTTTGTCAAATGTTTTCTGAGTATCTTAAGCGATAATTAAAAAAAAAAAATTCGTCTATTTCTTTTCTTGCAGAATATTAAACAGTATTATGTTTTTCTTTATATATTTTTTTCGTTGTTATATATATTAGTTATAAATAAAAACAGTAGCAACTTCCAGTTTGCGTGCAAGAGGCATTTTGTTGCGTAACAAGATAATGTCTTACTAAAAAAATTGACTACAAAATTGATAGTTTCATTTAACGAGTCTTTAAACGTATTTAATCGTCAAATTTTCAAGTAATCTTCATCATTATTGCATATTTATTTCTTGGAAATTATAAAGATTGTTCAAAATTCTTCTGTAATACGGAAATCGCGAATGTTGAGTGTGTTTATTTCTTATCATTATAACTTACTGAAAAATGATCGTAATAAGTGTTGGGTATTTTGATACACATATGTATAATTATGTAATTAAAATTTTCAACTACAAAATTTCACTCTTAGCTCTAAATTCTTTATCTTAAAAATGTTTACTCCATTACTGAAAGAGATTTACAAAAAGTTCTAGAGTTCTATATTAAGTCATATCTTTTTTTCTCATTTTGAAATAACGATAAAAGCGAAAAGAGCTAATTTTCCTCGATAGGTTGCTTTTTTAGCACGCTGCATAATAGCGTTGTAATAACAGTGATCCGATCGATTTCAATGATATCCGAGAATCCTAACTCGAATAATTCCACGCGGCGTTGTGACACGCGATTGTGACTTTCGTCTCCGGCATCCGACGTTCTCTCTTTCTCTCTTTCTTTCAAGCTAGCGAGAGGAATTGCATAACGAATTTATGGATAACGAAAGGGTCGGTAACGAGGGAACAAACGACTCCTTGTCCGTGGAGACAAGTCGCGCCGGTACGAAACAACCGTTACGGCGATTTAGGTGTCGAAAGTCGAACGTCGTTTCCCCGACGACGGTCAGAGACAGCGGCAATTCATATCGGCCGGCGGCGGTCGTCGCAACACAAGAAATCCTTGAACCACGCGCCGCCGTGAGTCTGCCTCTAATCACTGTTTATGACGTTTCTAAATGCTGCGTGACCAATAAGACGTGTGTCGTGACCTCTCACGCGACACACGTCCGTGGAATTGCAATCTGCACCGTCGATCGAACTGGTCTCGCGCACGTTCGCGCTTGATTTAAGACATTCGTCGCGCAATCCGAGTTAAATGCTGCTAAATGATCCTGGTAGATAACGAGTAGATCAGTCTCGATTAAATCGTAAGAACTCTTTAAAATTTTTACAACGCGCGACACGTATGCTCTTTTATATATAAATTTATGTAGGAAGTTTGGAGCGTTATAAGCAAGGCCATAAACAAGTTCGAAAATATCTCAGTCCTCGATTAGTTTAAACGAATAATAATCTATACCATAAAGTGTGCGTAGACTTCAATTGATTAATTCAATAAATTAATTACATATGATCATTTGATATATATATTCGGAAAAATATATAAAGAGAGAGAGAGAGAGGGAGAGAGTTTATTATCTTTTATTTCTGTCAGTATATTGAGTTTATTTCTATCTGATTACAATAAAATAATATACGACATCGTATTGATATCAGCTATAAATATGCATTATTGATACGTCCAATTTATCCCAACATTAATCAGGTAAATATACGCACACCAATAGCAATACAATTTTTATCAGACGATTGTATTTTCATTACCCGCGTCGTGGATCTAAGCTTAGCAAACTGATTCGTTCGAGAACGAACGAGCAACGATCTCGACGATTCATATCAATGTGCGAGCCGGCGACAGTGTTGACGATTAAGAATTATGTGAATCGTGTCCCCCGTTAATATTCGGGCACCGCCCCATGGAGCAGATGGTAATTTATGCCGGGAACGGAAATTTATAAGCGAGACGTCGCCTCGCGCACGATACAATTAGCTCTCGACGGGGGAGGGTGGCGAAACAGGATAAAGTAAGAATCGACTTTGTTCCATAGTTACTCATCAGGTCCGAAGAATACAAAGACGATTGTTTCGTTTAACTGATACGCATTAATCAGCAAATTTTGGCGGAACATAATTTAGGATTCCTCAATCGCGCGCGCGAGAGAATTATAATTCTATTTGATAAATTAATCAAATTTTTTAAATTAAGAAATATAGGTATTTTAGTCTTGTCGTTTATCGACTATCAAAATAAAATCGACATGTAATGCTGGAAGAGATTTGTATCATTTCAATTAAATTATTATTTTATTAGAGGAAAGCTTTAAGTTATTCCTCTCTACAGATGTTCTAACATTTTTTTAACTTTGATCAAATATTTACTTTTTAATCGTTATACATCGTTAAATGGCGAGATTTATTTTTGCGCGCGTTGCTTCTAATTTCAGTGCGACATAAGTTTTTCATAGCCCTGTATTATCAATGCAGCGCAATTTACGAGAGGCATACCCGCGATACACATGGTACAACTGATTACACGCGGCTATCATAAATCAGTCGAGTTATTATTTTACGATGAACGCAATTTTGTTGCGATCATTGGTAGTAAATTGTTACGGGCGACGCGCGAGCCTCGAGAGACGGAATGTTAATGTTTGCATAATTATGATAACTTGCGCCGTGATTCTATGTTGTTTTTCATCCTGTGAGTTATTTACGTTTTATGATGATTGACGCATAAAAAACACATACGGAGATTGAGAAGCTGTCATTACTGCAGTATCCATGCAACACCTGTTACCGTCAAAGAGAAATAGTAAATCAATTTTATTTATTACTTCCCCTATGTTCTGCAATTTTCTGGATATTATCTACTATGCCTAAAATATAATAACTAACACTTTCAGCGGTCTCCAGTTTTCGATAAGTGTTTAATATAAATTAAAAGAGAAATTTACAGTTCTCATTTATCAAAAAAGCGTATATTCGAAGAAAGAAACGTACGAGATAAATGTTGTTTATTCATGTAACTGCGCGAAGTGTATGTAACTTGATGTAAACAAAAAACATGTAGTCGTGCGAGTATTTATTATTCTCTTCTCTTCATTTCCAATCTTTCTCATCAACGAGTTCTCAAGGGAGATTTAAGCTTTCTCTGAGGCATACCTTGATGGCGATTCATTCGTCGAGGCGCGCCTGATTGATTTCATAAATCTCTCGGAATGACCTACGAGGACCCCCTCCGTAAGGCAGTCGCGCGAGGGACCCTTTAATGCCTCGCGTACGCGTCTCTTACGCAAGATTAGGCTGCATAAAATTAGGATAAGGCTGGAATGCATTCATCTCGATACTAAGCCTCCCTTTATTGTATACGATATATAACACATTATGTGTGCAGGGTGTTCCACTTCGATCAAATTAAATTTTCAATATATGACAGATTCTTTGACAATTTTGTTTCCGCTACAGAAAATTTTAACGCATTATTTTATACAATTTTTTAACATTGCAACATTTTTAAATAAAAAAATCTCGCATTACATGTAAAAAAATTCTATGAAATCAATCTATATAAAAAATAGAACAATTTATAAAAAAGATAGAAAGATGAGATTTTTTTATTATTTGCGTCTCTAAAATTTAGTTCATGAAATATCTTTTATTTTCAACTATTTATATATTTATAATATCCAATCCATTTATTATAGTTCTTTAACATTTTTATTATTTGTAAAATTTATTTAAAATTAATTTAAAAAATCTGTTACTTAAATCTAATCTGACAAAAATGGAACATACTTTGAGTGTCATCCATAAAGGAGCACCAAAGGACAAACAAGAGAGAAGGCTCAAGGAAGTATCTGGCAACAGCGGAGCAAGCATGAGGTGTGCAATTTATAATTTTCGTTAATTTATTATTCATTATTTATAAAATTAATTGTTTGCTTATTTTTACGGTAAACTCTCTTTATATCAGAATATACTTATACATATACCACATATATTAATACGTAAAAAAATGTAAATTTGCAATATAATGCAGTAGTTCAATTTTCTGCTTGATCTATTCTAAAAATTGCTTAAGAGATATATACAGAAAGAATATCCCCAAATTCGCGAAACGAAATATTGTCACCTGTCAGCGTGCATAGCTTAATCACGCACTACGCGAGGTATTATTTCTACAAATTTAACGGAAGTCAGGCTGGAAGGAAGTCGATCTGGATACGAGCTTCGTCGCTATGTAGTCGAATGGAATGTGCGTGCTATATTAATTTAACAGACAGAGCAGACGGTGAGCGAGCGGGATGGAGATTAATTTTATATATTTAATTTTAATAATTATATATTTGGCTTATTTTTTGCGTTTCTCGATACTTTATTACCTGATATAATATATAAATTTACCATTTAAATGAGGTATCTCCCCGATAAAATACTTTTAAATATAAGTTGAATAATATACTTCGACGATTCGATCTTAGATGCTTAAACGTGATTTCGTAAAACTTAGTCTTTAAATTTCTATAATTAATTACGACTAAAAATCCCGCTTATTTTTTTTATTTGCTAATAATTACCCCTGTTTACGACGCATTAGTATACTCTTCGCGTTTTAACCATGGGAATAAATCGCTTTTATCCCGCTTAAGATCTTTCGTTTGAGATGCGCATAACCAATAGCCAAGTCCCTTTTATAAGCGCCATGTAAATTCGATCCGCGCTTTATCTTAATTTCAGGTAGCGAATCGTCACGTCTGTTCGACTATCTCCATCATTTTCCGGGTCACTTACCTCGTTGTCGTTTCTTAATAGAACGAGCGTATCTCAAAGGATAGCGGTATAGCATAACAAGATATGTAGTTGACAGTAAATTCGAACTAGACGCTAATGCAGGCGAGTTAACGAGAATGAATCTGACACAGTCAACTTGATTAAAGCTCTCTTTCTCCCCGACTTTCCGACACTTTGACGTAAAATTTTCATCGATAATTAGTCATTCTACTGAGTCACCTTATATAACATGTCACTATACGTTCTTTCCAATTATATAACAAAAGCTAAGACGAAGGGTAAATAATATATTACAAGAGAATAATGAATGTATACAAAAAAATAATATATAATAAAATAAAAAAATAGAATTAAAGAAGAAATATAGTTTTTTTAATACGCTCATCCTCAATTTTCTCAATAATGTATATTAATAAACACGACGCGCGATTTTCATAGTAACCGCGTGAACGAATCTTTTTCTCGGGACATCAATGCACCTTGATAGACACGCTCGCGATATTAAATTAGATATGAAAATCGAATAAAGTTTGCAAAGTACAAACTTTACATTGAAATTCATTAATATTGATGCACATAAAATATGTAGAATCTAAATAGTTTGGGAAGAAGTGTTGAATATTGCCAATGCATTATATAATTACTGTCTCGAAGTTTTAACGAGAAAACTTAATCTTCTAATTTAGTGTTGTCCCTGACAAGGACACTGCCTGAAAGACATTGTAATATCTTTCGATCTTATGTAGAAAAATGGTTTCTTTCTGCGCTTAAAACTGGTTCCATTTGCATGCAAATTGGTTTCTTATATCACTGATTACAGCTTTGGGATAAAAATGTAAAATTTGAAATAGCAGATCCAATGTAGCTGACTGAAATATAAAAAATTGTTCATATATATTATAATATGTATAATGTAATTGATTTTATAAAATTAGAACTGTTTTGAAATTATTTACCCGAATATCATGATTGCCGCGAAAACCGATCATATGTCTCGTGATCATATGTATCACATGACGTATCGTGACGAAAATCAGAATAAACAGGTTTTCACTCGGCAATACATGTAATATTGTTCTAATGATATAGATAAGATATTGATTTTTAATTTATAAAAACACATTGACGTCTCGCATTTGCGATAGATCGAGGAATTTTTTCAGGCGAGAAATTGACACATGTAAAGCGAAAGAGATTCTCGTAATTGACGTTTCTCGCGAATTCTTCTCTCATTGCATTGAATGCATGCGTTTCTACCCACACTCATGCTCCAGATGCAGGGCATAGATTACGACGTTCCCTGCATTTCTAACATGAGTGAAGTATCGACGCGCCAAGAGAAATATCGCGATTGAGTTCGCATCTGGAGATAGATTCGCGGACTGCGATACTAATTATTAAACATTGCAATCGCTGTAAAATCAATAATTTCTGTATAATCAATTTTTTCCAACAATCTTTAGTATAGAAAATAAAAAAATATATATAATATTTTTATTTTTATATATAATTGAAAATATAACAAGAGAATTTTCACCTCAATTTTCTCAATAATGTATATTAATAAATTAACACTCGGCGTTAACTAGCTCTTTATCTTGTTATAGCATGTGACTGCCACCCGATCGGAGCTTCTGGAAAGACCTGTAACCAGAGCAGCGGCCAGTGTCCTTGTAAAGACGGTGTAACCGGTATTACTTGCAACAGATGCGCCAGGGGCTACCAGCAGAGCAGATCGCATATTGCGCCTTGCATCAGTAAGTACACGCCTACGCGCGCATTCAACATGCTTGATACCCGGGTTTCATTGCCGCATTTATCTTTTATTTCGATTTCGTTTCCGCCGGCGCTCGCTGCCCCCCCTCGGGCCACAGGCTCGTTTTATGCGAGTTGCCAAGAACGTCGGTGCAACGAGAAAGATGATACTTAGAAATAGAGAATACAAGAAATTCTGTATCTCGCGGCAAGAGATGGGGATATGCGATAAATTTAGATGAATTTTGAGAAAGTATTTAAAGAGAATATCGCAGGCGGAAGCAGATTTCTTGCGGTTACTACTTCTCCGAATTTTGAATTTTCTTACAATTTTTTATAATACGAAAAAATAAAATGAATCAAAAATAAAATGAAAAAAAGCATTACAGATTTCTCTGTCAATTTGACATATCTTGTTATTATCGATATATTCGCGTACACGCCGTAACACTAAAACGTGCAAAAGGTTGCTTGATCAGAAAGAGAACACAAAAAGTCGATTTCACGATTGATCCTTTCGGCTTGCTACCAGGGTGGCGAGAAGAAATCGACTGAAAAAAGACACTAGACCTGTTCGACCACACCCGTGCTGCCCTCGAGAATGATCGATCGATCGATCGCGAGGAACACGCGACGATCTCTTCGTGCTTGTCCAATTAGGCGAAATTTGCAAAAACGTGTATACGAAAGCACCGAACCGTGGCCCATCCTCCGTTTCCATCGTGGCGGGCTGTTTTGTAGTTTCAATCCGAGTTTTAATCAGAAATGAGGGTTTCACGAAAGATTGCATCGTTGCCATCCTCTGAATGTATTGCGATTTTGCAAATTTTTTATCACATGTAAAAAAGAACTGATATGACAAAAAGTATTAAAACTAAATTTAATTAATTTTAATACTTTTTACGCATTAATTTTACGTATTCGAGACAATCAAAGGATCAAAAATAGATATTTTTTTGTACAATTTCTCTGCACAAGAAATAATTGTCAATTTTATTAATAAAAATATTTGCAAAATTAATTCAGCCTTTTATCCAGACTTTCGCATATCTCTCATTTATCTCGTATTCTTACAGAGATACCCAGGGTCGTGCAGACGCAGGGCACGGCCGGAGAGGAGAGTGGCGAGCACGAGGACGACGACGACGAACGTGGATACGATGGACGAACCGGTAAGTAAGTGCAAAGTAAATTCAAAGGTGCGCATACACTGAACAAATGAACAACGAAGCGAGCAGCGAATCTTCAGACGTTCGTAATCGTGTTCATTGTTTACTTCGTTTCCGTTCGCTTATTGACATTCGCATTTGACCAGATTAAGCTAGATTAGATGTTCGTTGTATATCGTCTGCGAGTTTAATTAAATCTGATTGCCTAAGTGGGGCACATATCATCATATTTTGCATCTTAAATATTAATTATATTTAACTAGATTGCATATGTAAAATTGTAAGAAAAAAATTCTTTCACAGATGCGCGTTTTCCAAAATACTTTTTCTTATTATTTTTTATAAAATATGATTTCTGAGTAATAGAGATAATTGTTTTTCAAAAAGCGATACTAAAGTATGTCAAAAATTTTAACGTCTACTACACGCGTATCTTCCAAATTTTAATCGCAATATTTGTTCATTGTTTATTCGCTCAATATATGTATATACACTTTTAACACACGATAATATCGCTTGCTTGCGCTAACTATCCTTCAGCCGAACTACTTAACATTCCGAGCATTGCACTACGACGCCGCGTCGAAGTCTCCGGTGGTGACACACTGGACGACGTAAAAATGGCGAGTGGTAAGGTAAGGAGATAGGATGAATTGATGAGGGAAAGGAGAGAGGAGAGAAACAACATCTCGAGCTACGAGAGACAAGTAATGTTAGCATAGGTCGGTATTCTGATGTCACGTATTCCGCACTAAATGTCCCCGTCCGATTCTGAGTTACATTTGTCTTGTACGAAGATTCAATATGAACGCGAGACGAGAGTTAAACAGCTGCATACACTTAGTTCTTATAAGTGTGAGATGAGTACTAACGTGTAATAATTCCAAGTAATTTCACAATATCGCAAGGCCTTTTTTACATGGAGATAGCATTATCGAAATATCGAAGAAAATATATATTATATCGAGATAATAGATTATCTCATATCATAAAGGAAAAAGCGGTATATCGAGAAATATATATATTTATATAATAATAATTAATAATTTTGAAATTAGTTTGCACAAATTTTTCAAGATAAATACGAAGAAAAGAAGTTTATCTTGTGTGATATCTATCTGCACGTAATCGAGCTCATTTATATAATCCGCGAGAAACTTTTCATTTTTCTCAGCACCTTATAATTCATAAATTATTAAAGTTTCAATTATAATGATATGTGCACTGAAAAAAAAGAATTGTCAACTTGACTAAAACCGTTCAACTAATTACCATTTTTTTAATTGAGATATTTATATATTTAAGTCAAATATACGTCATGTTAGATTTAATATGTCTTATTTGACTTAAATATATAAATATTTCAATTAAAAAAATGGTAATTAGTTGAACGGATTTAGTCAAATTAACAATTTTTTTTTTTCAGTGTGTGCTCGCTTTTCGCTAATTCTAGAACATTTTGTATATTCGAAACTTTCGCGAGCTAACTAGTTTACATATCGAGGCGGAATTATCACGGCCGAGTACGACTGTGCTCGCTCGCGTTTTTCGCTATCGCGACGGTCGCGTTCGTGCTTCTTTACGAGATGCATAGAGAAATTTCGCCGCCTACGCGGCGCGCATAATTCGCGCGCGTAGATTACATAGCGACCACCACCTACTCTGTTCGCGTCGGAGTGAGATATTGACGCGCGGGAAGGAGAGTAGTATCGTAATCGAATTTACACCTGGTGAGTGTCGCGCCGAGCGGCGCTGTCGCCGTAAATTCTTGCGGGGAAACTGCCGTGGGTACGGCCTGCGTAAATTATCCGTTGTAATAGGCCTCCTGGAAATACTCCTCTCGCAGCCTATCGTCCTCTTCCACCCGCGAAATCGCGATTCCGGCCTCCTCACTTCGATAACGCTGCGAATCGACGCAAATTTTGCATATCGAATGTCTCAAGGATAGATAATGGACGCCGCGTTAAGATAACGATGAAAAAACTTGAACGTTAATTTTTGACATCAGAAATTATTTTTTTACTAATGCATTTTTTGAACTATTTTATTCTTCAAATTAATTTCAAATACGCGAAGATATTTTTATTTGCATGGAAAAAAAATAAGAAAGATATCGCGGAGTTTCGAATTAAATTATTGCTGAGAAGAAATAAAACTTGACTTCATCGAGTATTCTCGAGGGTTAAGAGAACATGTGATACGTCTGTGATATGTCGTGTAACGAGCTCATTTCAGATTAAATCTTCGTTGGTTGGCGGAGTGTCAAAAATACCGAACCGCTGACAATTGATTTACGCACATATAGTTTTAGATCGCAAAGGAACAGGCGATCAAGATTAAGTCAATCTTAATTTTCGAAATTTTATTAGAACGAAGTCACACACATGCTTGAAATTTTCATGCTCGCTCATCGCGTGCAGGTTTCAGACTTCATTACCGGTTTTACTCTCACGGGCATCTTCCCTCGTTACTTCGCACGACGGTAAAGCGAAGCGGACTTACCTCTTTATTTTTCAATTTCCGCCACTTTAACTTCGCAATTCTGACGCAGTTGATCTACAGCGAGTCTGTATTGCGATATAACGACTTTGCATTATGTTATCGTACTCGACGAGTCAGCGATGAATATAAATAAAAAAAAAAAAAGATGAGGGGATATCGGAAAACATCAGAACTTGTCCGTAAAGCTCTCACTTGATATCCGAGAAAACAGCATTGCAATGATTATACATTATGTATATGTACGGTCGTATATTCAAGTGCACTTTAAAGCACAGTACAAGCCGACAAACATCATCAACGAATATTATTCAAAGGGAATTCGCGTATATTTTGATTGCGAATAACTTGGGATGCATCTCAAGCACGGTCGATCGACGATATTTCATGTTTACATTTCGGAGAACAGCCAATTCCAAATATGAATATCGTTACGTGAAGATATTACGCGAATATATTATCTTTATGGATATTTACACTTGTTAGAGTGAATCACAAATTCATTAAATTTCAAGATAAATAGACAATAATTTTCTGAAATAAAGATAGAGAATATGCTCTATTTCCGAGAAGTGAAAGGCTACATTGTACTTTTTGCAAAACAGTCGGAGAAAAGCTTATATAAATGAAGAAAAAAAAAATCGAAATAACCGGCTTAAACCGTAAGTGTGTTATAGGCTTAACGTGTCTACGTATTATTACAATGTAAGGCGAGCCTCTCGCATCGTCGAGAGGATCCACTTGACGCGATCCGCCCACGTGGCGCAAAATCGTTGCGAACCGGGGCGCGACGGTCGGTTTCTCGGATATATGTCGGCTCGGAACTCGTTACCGGGACTCGATCTCTCGCGCGCGCGGATCTTCCGCCGCCGCGAGGATGTATCCGCGACTCTCTCATGTCCGCCCTCGCCGTTATTCATAAGCAGCGCGGTAATTACGACGAACTGTGGTAGCCCTCGGCTACCTTACCCCCGTGTTCCTCGCCCGGGAAACGTTCCTCCACCCACCCACCCTCCCTCCCGGATGTCCCGCGTGTATCATATCGCGTATGTAACGTAAGCGCGCATATCCGGCGTATGCATTCCGCGTCACGGATCGCATCTATATGTTAATGCAACCGGGCGCGGGCCGTAATTCTCGCGTCGCACCCACGCGTGCATCGCGCGCCTCGGGAGTCTCGCGAAAAGCGTGCGAGTCGCGGCTTCTATTCCGTACGAGACCCATAGACGAGAGGCGACTACGAGACTGATACGAATAACAAGTTGTTCAGCTGTCCGTTGTACAGACGACCAAAGATTTTAGATAATTTTGAAATTAGTTTGCACAAATTTTTCAAGATAAATACGAAGAAAAGAAGTTTATCTTGTGTGATATCTATCTGCACGTAATCGAGAGAATTATTATGAATAATTATTGACTCGCGAGCTTATTATACTCTCTCTTTAAACTATCTTCTATTAATAATACTCTTCAAATATGTAATATCCGTTTTCGATGCGTTTACGTTTGTATCATTTTCACGATATTATGGGTTAAATATTTCCAAGAAAATGTAGGGAGAAATTAAAAAATAAATAGAGACTTAATAAAATATTTTTACAATATTTTATCCTCTCTAGACTATAAAGTATCAAGAAAAAAATTTTATTTATAAAGAAATTTTACTACGAAGATAAATGACCAATAATTGTATAATTAAACGAATAATAAATTAACAAAATTATAAATTGCTAACCTCATGGTTGTCCCGCCGTTGTCCGACATCTCCGGACCTCCTCTTCTTCTCTTGTTTATCCTTTGCTGCTCCTTCATGGCATTCACTCGCGAAAACACACTTAATTACGATAACGTGCGCGCTAATCATTAAAATATGATAATGGCGCGGCACTTTGTAAAATTCTCCCGACATTAATCGTACACGACGTGCACGTATTTTATATTGCGACGAAAAAACGCGAAAATCACATTACACGGAGTTACGATATGCTCAACATTGAAAATACGTGCCGCCAAATTCACGCTATGTTATCTTTAACGTACGCATATATATTATGGAATGATATACGCATATATTTTACACACGCTTAATTAAAAGGCGATAATCGCAGGAATTGATTAATTGCGCAGATGGATAATTGTTAATTGTAATAACTATAAAGTACAATTGCGTTTGATATTTCTTAGTATTTATCGCGATCGTACTTTTTTGAGTATCAACAATACGGGTCTATTTATATACCGCCGAATTCTTGTGACGTATCGTATTATTTATGTATGCGCGATTACTTTGTTGTCTTAATCAACGTAAGTCATCTTCGATAAACCATGCAGAAATATATTACTTTTGATATAAAAAAACTTGAGATATATATAATTGTGTTAATATCTTTTTAAATAATTAATAATCTTTTTAAATATAGATAATTACATAATAATTAGATGTGAATATAATGACACTATTGTTTATGTTGTTTGTAAATATTTTTGTTGTCGCACAACTAGATTTTTCGGAAATTTTCAAAGTATAATGAATTACGTAAGACGTTTTACAATAAAATTTTGTCTTTTGAAATTTTATTCTAATTTATTTTTTAATTAAAATTAATTTTTGGCATTTTTTGGTATCTTGGAATAAAATCCGAATGTAAACAGCAACACACAGACAGATGTATAAATTAAATTTTCTCAGGATAATTAAAATAGCTAAACATATACATGTATAAAAACATGTATAAAAAGAAACATTTGAATTACAGAAAACATTTAATTATAACGAAAGCTCCTTTCTGTTTGTTATGTATATTTACGTTCTCGCAGAGAGAGAGAGAGAGATGGAGGGCTAGTTTGTTTCGTTTGATTTATTATTTCAAATGCAGAAATCGATGTATCTTTATTCAATCGAGTTTTAAACGAGCCAACAACTCGCGTAACTTGTTGATGCAAATCACGAACGCGGGATAGGTATAAAAGAGTGATTATCTTGATAAATTATTCAATCGAAATTACCATAAAAACGTGCGTGGAAAGGTTTACTCTACTTCTACGGAACAGACAGGTGCGAGATGTCATTTCACGCGGTGCTTTGATCATCGGCCTGATAAATTCAGGACTTAATTATTTGGCTCGCAATGTCAATCGGCGTTATACGCGGCTTCGATTTTAATTCGTCGAAGTATTCCTGTGCAACTATAAATAGCTGGCCAGTGCAAAAATCGCTGCCACGACAAGAAGACGACGCGATGCAAATCGCAAATCGATGATGATATCGAAGGAGCGATTATGCTAATAAATTATTCAGCCGGAATTATCATAAATACGTTCATACATATTTCACCATTTGCAAAAGCGGCTATCAACGAATAACTTTCCACAAAATGTGATCGATAAACGACAAGCTTGCTGTTAATCATATTCTTGGACATACTGCAACGTTATTCGAACCCGTTAAACTTTTTGCTCGATATAATTTTATCATCGTAAAACGATGTAAGTTATGTTCATGCTAATTAACATAATAAAATTAGAAAAACAATATTATACTATGACAAATTATTTGCCAGGAACATATAAAAAATGAATGAGCATAAAATCTTTGCTTGCCAAAATTCAAGTTTTAACGTAATCATTATGCTGGTGGAATTATATTATAACACTTATAGAAAAGTATGAAACAAATTATTCTAATTAAAGAAGGTAACGAAATATTGTGTACGATATGATGTTGCGTTAAATATTAAAAATATAGAAATATTACGAATTAATATTAATTTACCACGGTATTGTTCTTCGTTATTTATTCGCGAAGTATAGAGTAAGGCTCTTCATCGAAGAAGTTTCATTCGATCTGCCTCAATCGGGAACGCACCGAAGAAAAGTCGATCACATCTCGAACTGTATTTTATCATCTGCCTGAATCGAGGGTCCTTTCCTTCGCCCCGACATTTATGATCCGCCATTGAGCACTCGACTGGCATTCATGGGAACAAAGGAAGGTACGCGGGTAAAAGCGGAGCCGAAAAATCTCGTTTCACTGTCGATGCGAAGAGCCTTCTCCCGTGTGCGCGATTCCACCCTTAACAGAAGCCATGCTCGCGATGCATTTGAGTGGCCCCAGAGTTTTCTTTCTCCGCTTGTGACGTTATATTAAGCAGAATCGGATCCGCAATCCTGAGAAGCCGAAAGCAGTAAGTCCAGTATGAGAAATTGTTGCAACAAAAAAACACACTTTAGAAATTACAAAATTAAATAAGTTAAATTGATGACGTAAATCTTGACACGTTGTTCGTAATATAGTTCTTATTATGATAGAGAATCATTGTACTTTTATAATTTCTTACATTAAAAGCTGTTTAAATGAAGATCAAGATATGTGTCATTTTTTACATACAATTTTCAATTTAATCAAACTTTCTCATTCGTATTTATTTAATCGATTTTAAAATTCCTTCACATAAAAATCCGAAATTGATTCTTTGGATTTACATTCTTCTGCTTCTCGAGTACAGATCTTTGGACCTCGAAGCAAATGTCAGGGATGGAATTTCATGACACGTGTCCTAATTTGGTAATATTGGGTATTATACATTGGCGGATCTAAGGGGGAGATCTGGTCTGTTATTAAATTAACCTTCGTCAAGACCTGTTATTAAATTAAGCCCTCGGCGATCGCGTATGTGTGTATCGCGCGCAGTTAACTGTAGATAATTTTATGTTTGCAATTCTTGTTTTCTTATATCTCTCAAAATACACACTTTGCAAAGGCCAACATTTACGCTGTCATTATGAAAACTATTAAATCATATTTTTTAGTGATGCCGCATGATGAATTGCGTTTGTTCAAATTTTGCACGTAATATATAATTATATTTCATGATGAATCTCTCTTCTATGACTTCTGAGATGAACTGCTTCATATCCGTATCACGATAAAACCGACCCTGGTAGGAAATAAACGTCAAGCCATTAAAGCGCGAGTCCACGCGAATATATATCTGCGTGAAAATAATAATAACTCGGGGGCGCGCGCGAACCCTCTTTTCGGGCCACCCCTGTTCAGAGGGAAGAAAGTACGAGAAGAAGAGGGGGAGGAGGGTGTTAAGGGACGTAGGAAACACAACTTCAAAAAGGAAAAGGGAAAGAAAGGAAGAGGGAGAGTCGTCGCCGAGTATGTTTAACGCGTGCTCATTTACGTACGTATATACGTATTCACGTGTTCGTGTGGCTTTAAACTTCTTTTTTTCCGCCCGCATACAGTCTTATCGAACGACCCGTCGACGGGCGCGAACATCGATGCCCCGATAGAAAATGATGTAAGCGCTATAAAGAGCTACAGGCGGGGTAGTAATGACGGCGATTAAGACCGTCCGCGAAACCAATCCGGTTTTTTTTCCGCGAGTTCTCGTAGAGAAGCGAGAAAAGTGTCGTCCCGTTAAACCGCGCGCGGACAAAGTAGTTTCGCACATCTATTTTGCTTGTAATGTAAATTCCTTCGCCGTGTAATGACTGTCGAAGTATGAGCCTCGTCGATCACTGCGAAGTGATACGTCGAATTGATGCACGATAGTGCTGTTTTTTCCTATACATTTTAAATTTCCTAATTTAAACATAATATATATTATTATATAGAACGCGTCCGATATGTGAGATATTTAAACATATACGGCTATTCGGTTCACGAAATATTATATATTATCCAAACATATTGTGCATAATGTTTGTGCTTGACCGTGCACCTTGTATAACGGTCTATTATTGCAGTATTATCACGCGAACTACACAAATATTTGCAATACTCCATTTCGAAATACCCGGTAGACAGTAATATGTGACATATGAAATTGTCCAATGTTTGAAATCACGTTTATTTATCTGGCTCCTCAGCAAATGTTTTAATTTTATGCGGTATTTGATTTCAATTTTATATATTCTAAACTCTGAATGATATAAATGCAAATTCTATAAATTCTAAATAATATAATTTGGAATAAAATTAACAAACACATATTTATTAGTTATTTAGCTAATAAATACATATTCATTTAATATTAAAGAATATATTTTTATTTTATTAGCTTTGCCTCCTTTTCTCCTCAACAAAATAATCAATATATCTTTGATTATATAAAATATATTTTATATAATAATTTATATATAAATCTCTCTTACTGTTTCGAGAGATTATGTTAATATATACATATATTAATTTGTTTAATATATAAGAGTGGAGTATTTCATAAATATAGGAAAAATAATTACATTCATTATAAACAACTAAGTTTTTTATAAAACAAACACATTCAGGGGATAGTAACTTGATATTCTAATATAACTATGTAGAGAACTTTTAAAATATGCCCAGAAATATATATAGAGTACCGTCACAAACTATTATGTCTTGCCAAGTTTAGGATTTTAACGCCGTGGCGTCGCGTTTAAGTACACCTCGGCGGCTGCGTAAACGTGTGCGTATGTGCGTATGCGCTCGGATAAACGCCCACCGAGGGTCTTTCCGTTTCGGGAAACATATCCCGAGCACTGTTTGCACACTACATCGGTTCGTTCTCTTTCCACGTTTTCTTTCTTTTCCATCGTGGATGCACCTTAAAGCGGCGATGCGCTTTCCTCTCACCCGGCGCGGTATCGCGCGCGATATGTCAGGCGTGTACTCGGAGAGCCTGGAATCATTCGGCCGAATACGGTCTGCGTGTACTTAATTTACACGTTTCTAAACATAGCACGCGCGTGCAATAAAATTTCTCGAGTTGCAGCACCGGCTTCTCGACGGTGCAAAGAGAATGCGCAGAAATAACTCGTCTTTTTTTAAGATAACGAGATACGAGGCTATCGACTTTCCTTCGAATGTGTCAGTAATTTGGTAATCGCGAAACTTTATACAAATGTCTTACTTGTGCAACGCACGCGCGCAATATACGAAAGCAAAGTGGCACGTAAAATTACATTATCGCGCGTCTGTGTAAAAGTGACATAAATCGTGCTCTGAGAAACTTGAAAAAGTGAAGTAAAATCCGAGTAAAAAGGCAAAAGAGCCACGCGCAGTTTTTAGGGCGCAAAGGTATATAATTTAAAAAAGTGAATTCCGCGTTTTTACTGATATCCTTTATACATATATATTCTATAAATTATCTTAAATATATTAAATTCAAAATTTGAAAATTTTACTTATTTTCGCGAAATCATTTACATCTTGAAAAATACTTGTAAGTAATTACGATTATTCTTTTTTGTACGAGGCAAGTCATAAAGAATATGACATGTTAAAAAATAGAGATTTTTTTAAATATTTTTTATAGAGCACTTGTTTTTGCAAGGATATTATTTCCACGCACACATTCTACAATTTAATATAGAGATTCAATATCGCAATTTATCGTTCGTATAAATTTTAGGTATTATTCGTTTCGATTTAATCTACGAGCCATTCGAGAAGACATTTCTCTTGCTGATATCGAAAAGCATTCTTTGGCGATCTCATCGCGTTGGCGATGCCAGGATTTTTTCATAAGATGCCAAATAATATTCAACATAATTGTCTTTAAACAAATATTGTAATCTCAAATTCTTTCATTATAATTATTATAATTAATTGACATACTTATTATGTCAATAAGATATTAAAATAATTATTAGATACAGCTGAATATTTTATAATTACTGAGAATTATTGAGAAAATGATAATATAATAAAAAATATAATATTTGCTATCAAAAGATGGAACGTAAGAAGAACGCATGCCAAGGATATCAGAAAATCATGTCTAGCTGTTGTCTCGTTGATCGCAATAGGATGGTCCATCTTGTAGTACATTTCTTACAATGCGAGCAGCATACGTGATACAATGATGACCATATATTGTTGGCTAACGGGAAAGGAAATAACTTTTATAGGAAATGACTTTTCCATTCGTCGTTGGGACGAGCAGGTCGTGTCAAGAACGAGCATGCGATCGATCTGTTTTTCGCGGACTGTTAAAGCCGAACGAGCGTTTCATTGTTGCGGCGTCGACGATAAAAGCAACGGCGAACGACCGCGATCGCACTATCGATACCTCAAATAAGGCGGAAGAAGCCCCGCGAAACTTACAACGGATAAACTCAACTCAACGAATTACGCTGAGCTCGAGAAATTGCCTTCGGCAGGCTATAAAATGTAGCGTTAGATTAACAAGCAAGAGAAGATTCGTGGGAGCAGCTGAATGAAGGAAGAACAAGGATGCTGCTTTTGATTAGAAACTTACTCGACAGATCTTAAATTTTTTCTATTAATCCATGTTTTATATAATATAGAACAGTGGTCTTCCATCTTTAAATACACGTATCTTCAAAATGTGTAAATAGTTTATTAATATAATTATATTAGTAATTTTTTGTATATATACAAATACTTTCTCAGTAAAAAATTCTTGGACGGATAATTTAACGTTATATTTCGTTGCGAGATTAAAATGCTAAATTAAAACAAATTTCGTCAAATCATCCAAGAGTGTATAAAAGTCTCATTCGACACTCGTGATAATCGAATGTCATTCGTGCATCATAAGAGCAAAATAGGTTTAATTCTAATCGCGATTAACAATAAGTGTGAAAAAAAACTTGAAGGCGAGCCATAAAATCCGAGAGCAAAAAAGCGAAAATTTTCAAGCGACAACCTCGTCGACGGGTATGAGATAATCTTCTATGCATCACGACCAATCACGATCTAATTACGCATACCGGGTACGTCGTGATACGCGCATACGCATCGCCCGCGGCTCGTCGCGATGTAAATCCTCTGCGGAAAGAGGGAAGATCGCTCGTAGCGCGCGCACCTACATGAAAATGGAGAACCGCCTAAGGCATTTTATTCCGGCCGAGCGAATCGGCTAGTCGATATTATTCAAAAATCCCCGCGCAGCCTGTGCTCTTATGCTTCCTTACCCTCAATTAGCAAAGCGATATTCGAACGTGAAGCTTTATAGGAGCGATTTGCGAGTAATGAGGGAACTTTGGAGACTTATTGCCAGTCGTCGCGTAAGCGCGATTTTTCTCGAATATTGAGTCTGGAAGCGACTACGGTCTTGGAAATTTAAAACCTTTAATCTTAAAACGTCATGTTATAGGATTCAATAGAGCTCCGTTTTTAGAAAGTTTCTTAAAAGTTTCACGGTATTTTTTACAAAAAAGGCAGTATTTTTTATGGTCTTAAAATATCTTTCAACAATGATTTTTCATTTTCATTCCATAGCATCAAAGAAATTCCAAATGAAAGAAGTGTTTGTGTATAGAAAAATTGCGAGGAAATATCTCAAAAGAAAACTATGCATAGTACAATTATTTTCAGCACGGTAACAGCTAACTGACTCTGTTGTTTACGCGATTCTCCACCAAAGTAGATTAAAGTTGACCGACGTTGACAAAACTGGCCATTATAGTCTCCGACTTACGTGATCAATTTACTGGCACAAGTACGAAAATTATGATCTTAAAGCAGTTACGCGTTTAATCTAGCTATCAATCAAGCTTCCTAACTCAGAAAGTATACGTTTATAATTGTATTAAGCTGTCAGTTATATGTTACTTTGTGTATTCCTTGATCATCCCCGGGGGATTTCATCCCAGGAGAGGAAAAATCTCTCCATCTATCTGTCCATCTAGCTGCGTGTAGATTTCCGCATATTTAATGCATCTTGTAATCTTCGCGTTGACTGCAAGATGCATTCAAGAGTTAACTAACACCATTCGGTATGTTCGAATAACTCACCATATGCATTCCCGAAGGCGCATTCTCTCGTTTACACGAAACTCGCCCGTTAAAGCCGTTTCAAGGTATACATCAATGCGGGCTGTTTGAGAAAAATTGATATCGTTCGATAAAGGTTTTTACCGCTCTTCGGGACTTCCCCCCTTCCCCCTCCCAACATCCCGATAAACCGTTTGAATCTTCCTTTCTCATCCGCGTTTCATAGCCGGCCGTTCAATCTCGCGCCAAGGATCAATCGAGATTTTTCTCAGATAATTGAAATTTTGCGCCCGTATAGCTCTTCCCGCTGATACGGGCAGCTGAAAGGACACAAGCAATCGAGGAAATGGAATGGCGAGAAGCGTGAAATAGAGAGAACGCCCGTCTCTGTTAATCCGCGGAATTCCATTCAAAATGCATTTTGTTATCTTTAAAATTATCAGAAAAATCTTAATTTTTAATTCAAGAAAATAAACAAAATGCTAAAAGTTTTATCTGCGTGTAATATCTTTTTTATAGATCTTTATAGAGAGATTATAATGAGGGAGAGAGAGAGAAAACTTGGTTATTTTTATATCAATATTTTCGACAGATGTGAGAATGCGTAATATTAAGGTCTTCAACTTATTTCGGGATATTTAAAGTACCTAAAAATATTTATCAGTTTGTTTGTGTCACTGAATAAATGTGAACCATTAGGCGCGAAAGCATCAACAGCGACGCTAACGCGCGAAGATAACGAGCTCCGTCAATTCGCGCGTTTCAGTTGCCGCGACGAATAATCGCCGGTGTCAAAATTAACTGCAGTTTACGTTCGATTTGCTCGCGTTTTGTCGGGCCGTGAACGCGCGCGACAGTACAAATCGCTGGAATCGATAACCACCGGCTCCGTTTGATTAATACTCGCCCGGTGGACGACACGATTTAACGACACTCATTCGCGAACGACGCCGACGACGCTGAGATTCTCAATCACCGTAAAAGCCTAATTACCCCGCTGACACTTTGCTCGCTATCGCGGCTTTTCAGTTTCGTTCCTTCGGTACAGGGTGTTCCACATCATCGATGTATTTCTTATCTACTCGGCGACTCTTTGATAAATTGCGGCTTTCTATATACAAAGATGAAGTAATTCCATATTCCGAAAGATCTATTTTCGATACGATTTCATATTTACAGCATTTCTTCTTATTAAATTATGGAATTATCTCGTTTTCGAATTGTATTGTGGTCCAAAAAGATTTCCCGATCTCATATACTGATAAAATCGGATACATAACTCGCTCTCACTTTAAAGACTTTATAAATTTTCCAAAGTCTGGAGATTTCTTTTTATTTCATTCGAAACTTCGATTTCTATGCCGTAACGCGAAGAATTTATTTCTTTACTCAATGTTTTCATTTCTCCCCCTTTTCTCTCTTCTTCCAGAGTTTTCGTATAAGCGGTAATTTGACTTACCATCAGGAACCCATCAACGGCTTAATCTAATATCCGTTATCGTAGCATCCAGCGATCGCCTTCGAACTTCGCCGCGTCCTCGGGCTTCTTCGGAACTTGTGCTGCTCCCGATACTATGTACGCGCGCACGTGGCGAACCTACAATAATAATTATCGTCATTATTACCGCGCTGGCTTACCGGTCGGGCGCCCTAAACCAAAGTTAATTACCAGCCGCCGTGGCTAATTTAAATCAAGACTAATTGACTCATCCCCCGACCCTTACCCCGTCGTCATTACCACGCTCACGCCCTGCCCCTTCGCGTTACGAAAGTTCGCCGAAGTTACATTATATATGGCGAGACCCCTTGGACCAGCTCTCTCTCTCTCTCTCTTTCTCTCTTTTTATCTATCTATTTATCTCGTGGACTTTCATGAAACTCGCTAGAGACTGATGATGAGTTTCTATGAATAGACCCGAACTTTTTCTCTATAATGAGCGTTATACCCGATAACGTAGACTTCGAAACCATAACTTTGTTCCATGAGTTTTGCGTTTCTTTTTCAACTATACAGAATATTTATAAATTATAATATAGAAATATGTCAATTTAGAAAATTATATAGTTATTGTTTTAGTACAGAATATTAATATAATATATAAATTATAATACACAGAAATATCATACTTTATATGAAAAATATTTAATATTACGGAGATATACATATATCATAAATATATATCACAAGTTGTATATATATAACAGAGTTTCTCGATATTTTAATGCGAAATTTGCAGGCAATCGACGAATCTGTATCATCACACAAAATCTTAATTGTAGAAAAATTCTCTTTTGAAAATTCCTGAAAATCCTTAGACTTTCAAGCTGTGACATGACACGTCAATGATCACAATGACTATTAAATATTGAAAACGATAACAGAAAGAAAACAATTTTCTATGCAATATAAAAGTCGACAAATTTAAAGACTACATAAATTTATAATCTTCAAAAATCAAAATAATTAATGTGCAGTTAAATTATTAATCAATATTTAATTCTGAAATGTACAAACAATAATATAAAGATGGTCAAATAAGGGTTTTGTGAGAACGCTTTTGAAACACTTGTCGAGTCATATATTATCTCTTTATAATATAATAGGCGCAATGCGTGTCGATTTTTTATCAAGAATCAAATGTAAATCACAATGATTTCGATAGATTGCCACGTGAAAAAAGCAAAAGAAAACTCAATTTGCAGTCGTAACTAGTCAGTACAGATCGCTTCGAGGCAAACTAGCGTAATTGCAGAAAGTAAGCCATTCGCGTTCTCGTGCAGAACTCGACTAGCTAGGTATAAGTAAATAGCAAACAGTTTCGAGTAAACCAGTTTGTAGCCATAGTTAGGTATGGAACATTTAGGCGTGTTTTTGGTAGCCCACGGGACTATTTCTATTGTTTAAACTTCCTCGCGCATGAAATTGGTTTAAATAGCGAATTACATATGCGGTGTCGTAACACACCCGTTTTGCTAATAACAATATCTTGTTAAAAAAAACTCCACTCGAGACTTGTCGAAGAGAGAATTATATCGTGTCGATATATTATTATCCTTATAAAATTAAATTTATTGATAGAATGAATTAAACTCGCATATAAATTATTCATTAACGAACCAGTTTCAATGAAAATATGTATGTCATGTATCATAGAAAATAACTCTTTTAATCAATGTAAAAATAATGAAAAATATATACGTAGGCATATATAATACATTACCATACGCACACGTTACGGGATCAAGAATGTACGGAATGTTCATACTTTTCGGAATGTTTGCAAATTGCTCCGAGCGTGTTGCGGTTTAACGTTCGTCGTGCAATGTTAGCGTTACCGTAATCGGGATCCGCGTTGCACCGCGTAAATTCTGGCCTTAAGGTCTGGGCGTTTAATCGCGCTCGTTTAATTTCGAGGCGAATGTGTCTCGCGTTAAAGAGAGCGCGTGCTTGCTCACCCCCGCGGGGAACGGCGGTCCTCTCTGTCTCAAGGGCGGCCGCGCGAAAAACCGTAGATTCTCCTCTGCCGCTGTCACAGCGCTGGCAGTCACCCACGCGCCCATTAAGGTCCCGCATGGCCGCTATAAGGTGCTTAAGGTGCCTCGTGAGGCACACACGGCGGTGCCGACCCTTTTATAATTAAGACGTTACTTTACGAGAGCGTGCGAGCGCGCTGCATCGCACCACGTGCTCGTCTCTGTCGTCTCGACCCGAGACGAGAGGAACAAAGGAGGGTATGTGACAGGTAAATGGGAGGCGTGCATTTTGCGCGACGCATAATTAATTAAATCGTCTCGGCGTCGAGACAGCGTACGAGGCCGGAATAAAATGCGCGAATAACGTATATTCCGAGTATCTACTCCGAGAGAGTTTTCTATAGCTATACAGAACGAAAATTTGATATGATAGTGACTTATATAGATGTTAAACTGACACAAGGAGTAATAACGAATTGTGTACGACTATAACAGAATTACAGAAACAGAATGAATGTTTAGCTTGCAAGTAGCTTATGACTTTTCCTAGTTGCTCGCTTTTTATTATGCGGCTTAACGCTTTAGCAGAATATCACAGGAGTAACTGTGTAATACTGCAGCCAGCTAGAAGCACATTTAGACCATGATGAATCGTGTACTAGCCGAGACAAATCTGACGTCACGTATACTCATAATCTTTGCAAGGAACTACCGGAAACATTAATCTTCTTCTAATGTGAATAAGCTCTAAAGAAAACAAGTCCTGACAGGAATGTAAATCGGACGAAGTATACACTCGGTACATTTACAAAGCATTAAATGAATCTTAATTAGGAGTTGACATATTTTGAAGAAAGCATGTATACATATATGTAATAATGCAATTAGGGAAATAAAAA
>NW_021851167.1:663916-667816 GCF_003651465.1 Formica exsecta
AAAGAAAAAATGGTGTGCAATAAAAAGCCACTATATGATTGATTCGTGCCTTTTGTATCGATATTCGTACTTTCTAACCAAATAAAATATACTCTATCACTAAAAAATCGTAAAGATATGTATGAGATATTTTTCCAACGCATAACGTCTCGATAAAATATCGCATATTTGTTCGCGTCACGAGACTTTCGTTCTTCACTCCGGCAATATTGAGCGAATTTTATCCAAGCAAGAGAAACGACCACCGAGGTTGGCAATTCATTCGGACGACCTTAGATGCTGCCGTAGATCTCGGCGTAGCCGGACGATAGTATCGGCGGCACTACACCGGGCCGATAAATCGACCGGTCCTCCGGTTTGCATTCGTATACTTATTTCGAGCTATTTGTCTCGAGTTTCGAGGGGGATTTCGGCACATCGGTTTAAATCTTCCCGACTGATCCCGCGGGACAATCTCTCCCCGGAATGGGAGAAACTCCCGGAGTTTAGCAGCCCCCAGAGACGATATATGTAGAGCTTCGTAGAAACTAGATTGCGGAAACGATTATCTGTCGATTCGTGTGATTCGCCCCCTCTCATCTTTTCCTCCCCGACTTCGTTCTCGATTCCATGCACAGAACGCAATTTACTAAATTACCGAAGTTGTGCTCGACGACGCGATACTTAGACCGGATCGTAGGATAATATATTAGATTGTTGAGCACGATTCTCTCTCGTATTTCGTAAGATGAATGCGAGGCAGTTCAAGAATAAGAAATCTTTGTGCTGTGCTTGTGCGGAGAAAAAAAGTCAGCTATCTTAAAAAAAAAGTTTCTATCTCACTTTCAGGATAAAAATAAAGAAGTTTCTTTATGCAATAATATTAATTTTTATATTAGCTAAAGGAATATTCGTTAACGGACAATGACAAAATAATGATCGAAAGTACATTTTAGAAGAATGTGATACACTGACATCTTTTTTATGAAAACTTGATTAAAAATTATATATCGCAATTTTTCCTATTGCAATTATTTAATGCTTTATTCGTGATTAATTTTCGAATTAAAAAATTGCTCTCTTGAGTTGAAGTATAGTGTAGGAGCTTTAATTAGTAAATCCTCTTTGACATTCAAAATATTAAATAATATTGAAATTAGATTTTTATTCAAATTTTTACTACTATATATAATACCGATCTTATAAAAAAATATATTTTTAAAGATTTTTAAGCGACACTCACGAAATATCTACTTTATCAACATATCTCGTTTAAATAAAAAAAAAAAAAATATTTGTTTTACGTCGCTACGTTAGTTCGTTGCTCGTCTGTCGGGATGGCAAAAATTAAACGAGGCACCCGTAGATCGTTAATCGTTGACAGCGGAGACGGCAGTTCCGCTCGGAGGGCTCATTTTCAGGGTAGCCTGTCCGCAGGCCTTCAAGAGATGGATTTTAATGAGAGACCCGGGAGGTGTGACGTACAAATAACGCGAACGAAGGCGCCTTGCTTCGATGCGCCTATTTGCGCGTTTATACAAGGTGTCCTAGAATCACGAGATGTTTTTTTTAAACGGATATTGGAAAACACTTTAAAAATACTGGCAATTGCAGTAAACAAATTAAAAAAACATTGATAGCTATAGAATTATTTATATTGCAAATAAAGAAATCTTAGCGAATTAAAACAGAACTCAATAAAAAATTTAATTTAAAATTTATTGTGTTTAATCAGATAAAATTTAATTGAAAATTAAATCCCGCGCATATTGTATTCATTTGTTTCTTACAAGTATTCATATGGATTTGAATTTATTATAATAGTTATAAATATGCTTCGAGACTGCTTTCGAAGTAGAGTTTTCGTTTGATCTCATCTATGGCTGCAAACACATCCAATAATTTTTAGACATTTCGTATGAGAATACGGAAGTACATATTTATGTACTTCACGCATATATATCGGATGCCATCGATCTCTCGAGATACCCAGCTAAAATTTTATCACCAGAATAGCAATATCAACTGATGGCAGCGTCTGCAATGCCGTTGATAATGTCAAAAGTAATAATTCTTTTATGACAGTAACTGAGCTTCATGCGATTAAGATTCGTATATCAAAATATTTTCTCGAGCACATCTCTCGATCGTTTGCCCCTGATTGCATGGACTGCTGTACAAGGTGTCTGAGAAAACTCAATATTGGAAGATATAGTATATATTTCATAAAAAAGTCAAAATACAGGATTTTTTTAATAGTTGTATTGGATAAACTGAGTAATGTGCTTTTTTTTTATAAAACTAGAATAATTTTTTTTTTATGAAATTCAGTTAAACGCCAAATTTTTAGCTTTTAAAGTTGTTAAATTAAATCTCTAGTGTGTGCTAGAATTCTATTATAAACTTTGTTATCATAACTCGTTAGCGAAATTATATGTGTAAAAGTGTGGGTAAAATATAAATATTTTATTATTCTAAATGTGCAGTTCAATTTTCGCATTATACATAATACGATTTATTTCTTTATTGCTGTACTCATATCAATTAAATACGACGCGATTCAACATATATATACATGTTGATATTTTTATATATTATGGCATCATTCGAAAAGCGAATACGCCGAGATCGAATGATTAACTATCGTCGCCGCAGCGCGTAATGAAACAAATTTTTAAGTTACGGATTGGATCTCCCATCCGACGCGGCCGCGAGATTGCATTTCGAGACAGCCGCGTTGATTAACTCCGGCTAACAACGCCCGCGGGAGCACCCGTTATACAATTCCCGCAAACATCGTCAAATATTCATTCTCCGCGCGCCGCCGGGCGGGAACGTCGATGCGCGATCGACTCGTCCGCCGTTTACGTTTTTATCTTGGTTACGCGATGAACCCCGACGGCACCCCGGCACTCGTTTCCGGGCACCCCGGGTACCGAGGCAATAAACGGTCCGCACACCGATCCACCCCCGACTTTTACTCCGTTTCGTTCCGACAGCGACAAGTACTCACCCGATTCCACTTCCAACCGGCGCTCCTGGCGACTGCCGATAACGCATTATCGAATATCAAAGAGATAAATAATTTTAAGAGTCGCATGGGTTGCAGACGCAGAACTTGTATTGCCGGAAAATTAAAGCGCTACAAGTTTTCAGGAGAGAATTTTAATAGAAATATATACAATATATTTTCATGTATGAGAGAGAGAGAGAGAGAGAGAAAGGGAGAAAAAAAGCACGTTTTTTTATCTTATCATATTATTAATCAGATCTCCTAAGAAATTACATATTTTTAGTATCTTATCAAAGTATTATCAACTATTTTTTGAAGGTATAATCAGAAAAAAGTAATCAATAATTTATAAATTTTATATATTTGCATTTTTGTTTAATAATATTTTAGCAGTATATGTTATTGTCATTATTAAAATTTTTTGATTGGAGTCAAAAATCAAAAATTTATGCACAATGTAAATAATATTATAATACTTTTACTCCTGTAATATATCGAATATATATTTGTGAAGAAAGATATAAAATGATATAAAGAGAATTTATTTTAACAATAGATTTACTCTCGGTAGAGAGACGTCAAATAGTCGTTACCACCTGTAACTCTTTTTGCAACAAATATAAATTCGATATAGGCGATATTTTTGTTCGCAGAAACATGATTGTTGATCGAGCGAAACAAACGATGCTCTGTTTATAATGTCGTGCCGTTTTAATAAACCGCGTATACTGTGCTGATCGATAATAGAATTCGTATAACGCACCCCTGGCTTTGAATCGGTCCGGAACCGCACGCGAGCGTCAGGAACATACACGCGCGAGCTGTCTCGATCTGTTTTTTCTCTCTCTCACTCTCTCTCTCTCTCTCTCTCTCTCTCTCTCTCTCTCTCTCTCTCTCTCTCCCTCTCT
>NW_021851167.1:667901-710552 GCF_003651465.1 Formica exsecta
TCTCTCTCTCTCTCTCTCTCTCTCTCTCTCTCTCTCTCTCTCTCTCCTCCATCGGTAGTTAACCAAATTAAACGTAATTTGAATTTCGTTTGAAATTCAATCGAGATCCCCCACGATGGGCCGCCAGCGGGCGCGCGTTATCGAATAAAAATATCGAAAATTCCGAGCGCGCAACGGCACAACGGTCACGTTCGCCGAAGCTACCGAACAAAATTTCCGAAATTCCGGACGCGATCGAAGCGAGACAGATTGACGGAGAGATTTATCGAAGAAAGGAGAGGGAGACAGAGAGAGAGAGAGAGAGAGAGAGTCGGTTGAGCGCGAAACAGGAATGGATTGGATTTTTGTTTGGCGTAGTTCCCAATCTTCTCCCTTCACTTTTTACAGCTTTACAACCGAGAAGCGTGCGATTTCCGCAACGTATTGTACGCGAAACTCGATTGGTGAATATTTTTTTTATCGCTACCATACGAATTTATCGTTTTCATTATCCGCTGCTTTGCAGCAATGGATTGAATTACTGTTTCAGGCACAAACTAATTTTGAGATCCAATAAACGCGATACGGATTAATCTGAAAATATCGATCTTTACACATGATTCGACTACTGTTTTTTTTTTTATTTTTATTTTTATTTTTTTTTTTTTATTTAGGCATAGCACAACTACGTATATCACGCTGTCAAATATGTGATGTGTGACAATACGGCCTACAAGCAATTTATCGTTTGTCAAATCGCCGGTAAACGTCGTGAAACAATCGAACATGCATCAGACAATTTGTGAGAACTTGTATATATCATACGTTATTGATCAAAGCCATCGCGTCGCTCGACCGAATTACGAAGTCCGGACACGACACGGAACATGGAGATAACCGCGAGAATAATTGCGGTAGTTGGATAGTGGATAGAACTGAAACCATAAACCGCTTAATTGCCGTTAGAATAGAGATAGACACATTTCTTTGTTTGCCTTTTTACCTGTTTCTTAATTTTCTCTCTTTTGTACATCTATTCTTATAATATTAATTTTATTTCATCAAGTTTGTAGAAAAAATATTTGTTATAAATAATGTGGATAATAATATAACTTAATTAACTGTAAAATATACTATGAATTTAATATTTTGATTACGATTACGATTATAAGTTAAATTTTTTTTTTTAAATGGAAAAAGAGAGAACAAGATAGTTTTTCTCGCAGATCGATCTTATAAAATAAAAACTGAACACGCGAGCAACGAGTGTCGAAGAGAAACGGCGCAACCTACCGCAACAAGCGATCCGAAATGACATCATTCGCTCCTAGTTTAGATCCCGAATCGCGATCCGCTTGAGAACTCGCGGGACGCACGAATAGAGCCGGACTTCCTGTTTCAGAATGGAACGCTCGAGTTGGCGGAAAATCTCCCCGATCTTGGCGGTAAAGTTTGCGCACAGTTTGGTCGGGCAGTTTACTCGCGGGGATTTCCTCGCCGGCGGGATGTATCCGAGCCATCGAACTGTATTACGGATGCGCGGAAGCGGCACGGAAGCATGCGGAAACGGACGGACTGTAACGCAACGAGACAACGGACGGAACGGATCGCGTTCGCAAACGCGGATCGATCGCGACGGCGATCAACTGAGACCATAATCCGTTTAATTCCCGACCAGCGAAACATCCTTTGTGTTTGATTAACTCGCGTTAATCCACGCCAATCGTTTTGCCAAATCAGTCGCGATCGTGCCGTAAGGTCGAACTTTCCGATCGAGCGGTTGCATCAATCGGCCAAAACCTGTACCTCGAAATCGACCCGAGCACGATTGTTCCTCGCCGTTGCATCGAATATCCCAATCGGTCAAAGTAAATCCGATGTCATGCTCCGGATAACCGCGTCGTTATCCTGCGTCAATGCCACCGTTGACATCGACAGACGGATGACTGATTGGCACGTCACAGAAAAGAAAATGGGAAGTGCAATAATCATAATATCATTCTTATAGTTAGAATGACTTATGCATCATTTACGATATTATATCACTTCGAATAATAATTCTTGCAAGTATTAATACAATATTTTATAGAAAGGCAGAGAGAGTTGTTTAAATTATTTTTTAATTATAAATCGAAAAGGATTTAAAAACTACATGTTATATATTTTTTGTGCTTTTTCTTATATTTCTTTGTAATTTCTTACATTTTTATGCAACCGTCTAATACAGATGAATAGACTATGGAAATTTGTAGTCATGGGAGTTGATGTCTATTGTCACATAGCGTTTGCATTATGTGCAAAAATATGATGTGCATTCGGAAAATTTAGCAAAGATCCAAAGAATGTATAATATTTTTGGACACAGTAAATGGATTGCGTAGCGCGTAATACTGGCTTGATTTTACACTGCACGCGAGAAATTCCTAAAACAAAATAATAAAAGTCGCAACGATTGTCGCGAATTTCGCATAACCAAAATTCCAACCCATTTATAATATGCTATTATCCAAATAAATGCAGCCTGGCATCTGTATGATGGGGGAGAAGCGAGAGGGGATGAGAAAAGCGAGAATTAACTAAATTTACAAACATAAATTTACGCAACATTCATTAATTTACCGTAGTTTCTCAGCTCACAATAAGCTTAAGTACTGTTCTGTTCTATAAGCTTTATGATATTATACAGTAGTACCTTCTACCTACGTACGATATATATGCGCGTCACAATCATCTTAATATACCTGCCTACATAGTATATGCACGAAACATAAATTTCGCGTTTATGTATGTTAGATCGACCGTGTTTTCATACCCACGAGGGTCGCATAATTATACCGTAACATCGTGAATGCGTGAAAGCGAGAATACGCTAGTATGTCAGAAATTCCATTGCAGATGTCGAAACGACATACCACATAGCGCATTTCCACGCGTGACCACGATATTCGATAAAGGTTTATTTCGTCCCATGAAAATTGGATTTTCCTACGTGCGGCGCAACAAATGCAAGCGTGATTCAGTTCAGCAATGCATCCAGGAAAGTAATATTTGATTTCTCTCGCGCGACTCGTTTGTTTCGCGGAAAATTCGATGCTGCGATATAATTTAGCGGCTTTATCCCCTTCGTTCGTATTTTCAATTGTATCTTTCGATTATAATATGTGTACATATCTTATAGCGTTTACGAGAAAATAAAATTTATACAATTTGCACGATACAAATCGGCCTAGATACAATAAAATCTGATTATTATTATATGTAATAATTATAAACAGTGCTTGATATGTATGTATATAAAGAGCAATTGTGCTCACTATTTTAAATTTTCCATTTTATATTTAACTCTCGTGTTAATTTCCATAGTTTAATTCGGACTTCAAATACATTTCGATTCGAGCTTCTCTCGCAATTGTTAATTTCAATATACGTTCATTTTATTAAACGTTATCAAGCGCGATAGTTGATAGCCTTTAGTTTCGAGACAAGGGATGCTCCTGACCCTCTCAAACGGACCGCGGAGATGAATTACGTCAAAGTAAATTGATTTCGAAGCAATCTCCTGTTCTGCTTCCTGCGGGCGGAAGCCGATGTCAGATTTATGAGAAAAGCCTAAAGATCCTGGATGATTTTTAAAAATATTATATATCCTGCCAACTATATATATACGTTTTGATTTTACTGTGAAAAGTATCCTGACATTTGGTTTAAGAAGAGAAAAAAAATCAAGGAACACAGTTGGATTTTTCTCTTGAAAAAGAGAAGCTTATACAGTAAGCTTGTCCATCAAGAAAGCTTTGCTAAAGATTAGTTAAATTATAACATACTTCCGTCGTATACGTGTATTGCGCACGCTTTTTCCTAATGTAATTCTGGTTTCTCGTAGATATCCTTTTCCGTCTCTAACCCCGAATGGAGACATTAAAATATTCCACGAGTGAGGTATATTGCACGCGTCTCTCAGTTCTCGTAGCAGCGACTTACACTTGCAGTTTACTTTAGACGTTAGCTCTCTGCCGCAATATAATCTCATTATTCCGCGAATACCTGAATGAGGCGAGCGAGAAAATATACCGACTGCCTCTTGCGCGGATCACGCTTGCCCTGGTCTCTTTCCTCCGCTTTCTTTCCTTATCCCGGTGGCTTCCAGGAAATCTTTCCTCGCGAACTCTAGATTTAGTTGACGAACACCAGCACACACATACATACACGTATACACACATCTCGTCTCGCAAATATCTTTGGACCCCTGACACGTGTTCGGTCAGATTGAGCGTGAAATACAAGAAGATCAGCCGTACACATACGTAAATGTGCACTTGCGTGTATGTATCCAACGTAAAATAACACACACATACGCAAGAGTATATAAAAAGAATATCAAATTTAAATTTTTTTTTTTTTTTTTTCTAAAAAAATAAAGACGGATTATATAATATTAAATTGCTTATACACTTCAAAAATTTTATTATCTTGGAAGAAAAAAGAATTTATATAGAGAATTGGATTGCGTTGAATGCCTCGTTTATGTCGTAGACAAATTTTTATAAATTCAGTCTTCTTTATTCATTCATGTGTACATACATTGTGTGCGGCGAGAGCCGATATTGATGTTTTTGTTGGCGTCTTTAAAAGTACCGCAACTACGGCGGGAATTTATGAAATTCATCTTTAAACCTCGGGCACGTTTCTCTGCGCGACGCGGTCTCTCTGCCAAGGAAAACACCGCCGCGTTGCAGAAGATTAATCTACGTCCGCTGCTAGGGGAACGGCGTCGCTTAAAAAGAATCCGTACAACATGAACGTCATAAGGTTAAATCTTAGTGAAGGGATGCACTCTCTCTTGAATTTTCCTTGGGATATAGAAAAGATTTAAATTCATGATGTTTTCTCTTCTTCGGAGAGTAAAAGTTTCAAAACTAATTTAATATTTCACGCAAGAGAATAAATATAAATAATTTATTCATAATTTGTTTGCACATAAACATCAAATAGCAGTTAAATATGCGCATGAGAAATTTGAGAAAATATTTTATGTAATTCTAAAAGCGTGCGCGCGCGTGTAATATTTATACATATGAGATTTTGTTATAATGCGGGTTTTCGCATTTTGCGAGTGATATAAATCATTATGGAAAGCTTGAACAAATATCTATGATCTATGTTCTTCCTTTTTTATGTCGCGTTTAATAGGATATGCTCTGACAGTAATATGGGTTCCGTAAAACGGAAATAGTATTAGGTCAGCTCAATAAAAACAAGTGCCATAAAATTCCACGTCACTTTGCGTAACCATTCTCAGTAACGATTAATGTGCCGAGAATATGGCTGACTAAAAATATGCGCGCATACAGTCAAGGTTAAAATAACCTCCAGAATTTATCCCAGTCCGAGCCGGATACCGAGATGTCAGTCTCTCATATTAATATCGCGTGGACATTGCTAAGTTATGAAATTAGATGCTGTAAATAATTCTAAAAATGTAATATCTAATAAAAATCGCTGACGATTGTTCCTATCAATCAAGAGCTATTTTCAATACTATTTGATACAAGAAACTATATTCGTAAAAATAATCTAAATAATCTTATTAGTCACACACACATTATCTGGCTATTAAAAAAAAAAATTTATCTGCTTTAAAACTGCACGTGAATAAATTAATAATCTATCTTTTTTATATCATTCTAAATGCCAGAAAAATATCCTTTAATGTCGTTGATAAACACTTTCGTGTCGCACGCGGTTACAAATTGACGATGATTAAGGCACGAAGGAAGTCCCGATCGGACGCTTCATATTAACGATGCCCAGCGATTGGATCTAAGCGGATTACACGCGAATATCTCGGCGTCTAAATCACGCGACTTCGGACCGCCGCGTCGTGCCGCATCGCTCGCTCGCTTGGGGACGGTCGGCCGATGAATGGGACTAGGATGAATGGCAGAATGGCAGATTCGTCTAAAGGACGCTTGTGAATGGCGCGTATTAGCGCTCGTGCCGTACGTGTACGCGCGATCCCACACGTTACGCCGGAAGCGTGTCTCTATATAAAGATATATACGCTAAAATATAAGATGTAAAAAAACGTAGGAAGAAGAATACGAAGGTTATTTGAAAGAAAAGAGGGCTCAAGAATATTCCCCAGCCAATTCAAAGCCAATTTTTTTTTTCACAATGATGTCGAGACGTCAAATATTTAATTTTTCTATTTCATTATATTACAATTTTATCTCCCTCCAAAGATGTGACGACGGATATATATGTCTTCTCTCTCTTTTTGTATATTTGTCTGTGCGATTATTTACCCGTGCATTAGCGAGGTTTTTTACGTGTGTATACGTTTATTATTCCCGTGCTCGGTGCTGTGGACATCATTAATTCGAAACAACGTTGGACACAAAGCTATTTATAAATTGTTTGCGGATGTGTAACAGGATAATTACGTTCTTAATTGTTCTCAATTCCGTGTTTATAAATTGCTGAATATATAATCGAGAGTTTGCTGTTATTTTTCACATGCACTGAAATTTATTGTATTTATAATTTCATGTTTTTTTCTCATATTTTATAACCTCTGTTGATATTTAAAAAGTGCTGCTAATCTCAGAACAATACGAATTAAAAGCATATATTCCTCAAGACTTAAAAAAAAGGTAAAATAAATCATACAATATTTTTTAATATGAGAAGCAGGAAAAAGTCTGTGTAAGCAACTATATTTTATTAACTGTATCTCATGTGCTGTTTTGAAATGAATAACTAGCCATATTCGTATTTACTGCATGCAACTTTTGTCTGCATTTTTCAATAAATATTCAGTAATTAATTACTATCAAAAAATATAATTCGATAACTTTGAAACTCAATTTTTGTAAAATGATGATAAGAGTAATTTCATAACGAAGATATTTAATATTGAAACTTATAGGTTTTTGCGAGTTGAACTTCAATAACAGAAAATTAAATTTCTTGCAATTGACTTTATTTTTTCTCTTGACTCTTATTTTTTCATTTCCAATTTGATTTAACAAAAGAGTATGAAACTATGCACGCTCCCGATACCACAACGATTTTTTATAATTGTTCTCTTTTAAAACTGTATGTGGCATTAACATATAATAACGAATGAACTGAAATTACATTTTCCCGATTGTTTTAAATCTCAAATAGATTCCAATAGATAACCACGATCGAATTAATTTCGCATACCCTCTCGCCCATGTTTTCACACTTATATAATCGCGCGTACGATAAAAAAAATTTTTTTTTCCTCTTTTTTTTGTGTGTGTGTTCAATTTTTCATAGAAGAAAAAAAAAGAGAGAGAGAACTGTTAATAATTAGAACATAGTTACCGAGCAGCCGGAAGACAGGGATTGGCAGAGATGAAATTATCAGGTAAGAACGAGATAAATAAGGAGGGCGTACGTATCTTGCTTGCTTCGACAGCGCGTAACCGCTAAATCTCTAACCACCGAGTGTTAAAACGAGCACCGGCCACGAGAAAAGGATTAATTTTCTCCGATGCATCTAATCGTAATTATATGGGATTGACGTGAACCACTTTCGCACGCGATCAGGATAGTGTGTGAACCGCAAACGCGCGCGCGTATGCGGCCAGCGCAAATCTTCACTTGGGAAATAGGAAGATGTAAATTCAAGATTTCATTTTGTGTCAGGAGAAGTTTGCAAAGGATTCAGCACTTTCAGGATAAATTAGATAAGAGAGTATATGTGGAGAGAAATATACATGTAAATTTAGTCACACAGGTTGTGTAACTCGTATGTAAAATAAAAAACACAAATTTTTATTATTTACATAGGAAACACACTTTAAAATAAAATAAATTGTAAATTCAAGCTCTCATCTTATCAGAAGAAGCCTGCAAAAGATTCAACACTTTCAGAATAATTAGATAAGAAAGTACGTATGAAGAGAGATATATGTAAATTTTTAGTCGCAAATTGTATAATATGTAAAATAAAAAATACAAATTTTTTGTTACATAGAAAACTTGTAAATAAAATAAGATTAGATATAATCTTATTATAATGTATCTACTCTAAAAAACGTAAAGAACATTGCGCGATAGTCTCGATACTCGCATGCACATTCCATCATTCGATCTAAGAAATGTATCTTTACTCCCCGTAATTCGTTTTTGCTCTGTTTTTTTTTTTCTTTTAATTTTTTTCTTACCATCCACCGCTTATTCTCGCGAACCGGATGCGCGATGCTCGAAGTCGTAAAATACCAGCGTCGCACGCGCATGCGAGATAGAACCGGTTGTTCTCTCTTTCTCTCTCTTGTATCGAAAAACAAATATTTTTCGGTGCGGCTATTCCGCGGCTTTAAATATTTGGCACACACATGTTTCTCTCGCATCAACTTCCTGCCCGATGCGGTTTATTACTACATATTGACAGACTTCGCAATGCGTAAATAAATATAATAATGAATTTCGCGAAACACAATATAATGCAATAAAATTAGTGTAAATATCCTGAAAACTTACACAGAAATTTGCCTAATTGCGAAAGTTTATTATAAACATAATTTGATAACTTATATTAGGTATTTTGCAATGGATCAATTGATCCAATCGTTGAATAGCATGCATATATTTTTGTGTGCGTCAATTTATGTACGAAATTAATATAATTTCTTTTTGATTTTTAAATATATATATATATTCGATTCTTATATATATATGATATTTATTATTATGTGATAAAAAGAAAGCATCTCACTCATATAGAACTGATGTCCTAACTTATGTAGGCCCCCCTCCCCATGACAAATTTAGATCCGACACTATAAAACCCCCTCGCAGCTACTGTCTCCGTCGCGTTATGAAATCTAACCACGTCGCTGGCGATAAATCAACGCATCGAGCAACAGTCGGCCGATCTCACGGGCAATTCTCGATCGTGCTGCCGGTCAGCCGATCAATCATGCTCTTTCAATCCCCGACACGTGCGCAATCCGACAAACGTCGCAGCGTACGAATGAGTGAAGGTCAATGTGGTATTGCGAGGCAGCCAGCCAGCACCAGGTGGACCGTTCACGCTAATTCACTAGTTAGCTCCGTACGCCCAGTATTGAATACGTCACGTTTCTCGATTCGCATCTGCCTATCCATACTCTCTGGAGGTCCTCAATGCCGTGATTTTAATTAGGGGAAGTGAGATAAAATCGAACAGAGAATCAAATCAAACCTAAAATGGATGGTCTTTTTTCTAAGGTCTTTTCATAAGTTTAAATATTTTCGTTTTTCATACACAATGTATGATTAAAATTGACGAAATTAAAGACATATTTTATATTATTTAACATCTTGCCTTATGTTAGTAATATTTCAATTACTTCAAAAAGCTCCAAACATCATATATTATACTTGTCTTAATTTATGAGAGAAGAGAAAATTTTACTGTTTCATTAATTTGTTCTTTGGAGTTCTTTGCTCTCTCATTCCTCTGATTTTTCCGATTCTTCGATTTTTTTCTTCGAGAAATCATTATGAACGATGAATTTTTTTTCTGCGCTTAAAGCAAGTGTTTTATAGTTCGCCTCGTCCTAGTCACGGTGCTGACTCGCACCTTTCTCTTTTAATTTTTTTCTTACCATCCACCGCTTATTCTCGCGAACCGGATGCGCGATGCTCGAAGTCGTAAAATACCAGCGTCGCACGCGCATGCGAGATAGAACCGGTTGTTCTCTCTTTCTCTCTCTTGTATCGAAAAACAAATATTTTTCGGTGCGGCTATTCCGCGGCTTTAAATATTTGGCACACACATGTTTCTCTCGCATCAACTTCCTGCCCGATGCGGTTTATTACTACATATTGACAGACTTCGCAATGCGTAAATAAATATAATAATGAATTTCGCGAAACACAATATAATGCAATAAAATTAGTGTAAATATCCTGAAAACTTACACAGAAATTTGCCTAATTGCGAAAGTTTATTATAAACATAATTTGATAACTTATATTAGGTATTTTGCAATGGATCAATTGATCCAATCGTTGAATAGCATGCATATATTTTTGTGTGCGTCAATTTATGTACGAAATTAATATAATTTCTTTTTGATTTTTAAATATATATATATATTCGATTCTTATATATATATGATATTTATTATTATGTGATAAAAAGAAAGCATCTCACTCATATAGAACTGATGTCCTAACTTATGTAGGCCCCCCTCCCCATGACAAATTTAGATCCGACACTATAAAACCCCCTCGCAGCTACTGTCTCCGTCGCGTTATGAAATCTAACCACGTCGCTGGCGATAAATCAACGCATCGAGCAACAGTCGGCCGATCTCACGGGCAATTCTCGATCGTGCTGCCGGTCAGCCGATCAATCATGCTCTTTCAATCCCCGACACGTGCGCAATCCGACAAACGTCGCAGCGTACGAATGAGTGAAGGTCAATGTGGTATTGCGAGGCAGCCAGCCAGCACCAGGTGGACCGTTCACGCTAATTCACTAGTTAGCTCCGTACGCCCAGTATTGAATACGTCACGTTTCTCGATTCGCATCTGCCTATCCATACTCTCTGGAGGTCCTCAATGCCGTGATTTTAATTAGGGGAAGTGAGATAAAATCGAACAGAGAATCAAATCAAACCTAAAATGGATGGTCTTTTTTCTAAGGTCTTTTCATAAGTTTAAATATTTTCGTTTTTCATACACAATGTATGATTAAAATTGACGAAATTAAAGACATATTTTATATTATTTAACATCTTGCCTTATGTTAGTAATATTTCAATTACTTCAAAAAGCTCCAAACATCATATATTATACTTGTCTTAATTTATGAGAGAAGAGAAAATTTTACTGTTTCATTAATTTGTTCTTTGGAGTTCTTTGCTCTCTCATTCCTCTGATTTTTCCGATTCTTCGATTTTTTTCTTCGAGAAATCATTATGAACGATGAATTTTTTTTCTGCGCTTAAAGCAAGTGTTTTATAGTTCGCCTCGTCCTAGTCACGGTGCTGACTCGCACCTTTCTTGGTCTCCGTGGCAGTCGAGACTATAACACATTGCTCTCGGAGAATTAATTGAGCGGCTGCGAGACGCGGAGATACGGGGCCGCGATGACCGTACGGGATATAATGGATGGATAGTCGCGCAGCTAGATAATAGATGGATAGATATACGCCGGTGGATGATAATGGGCCGTGTCAAGTGCGAGACGCGACGAGACGAACTGAAGTAACCCAAGTGCCTGCAATGTGTATGCGACCACGGGGTCGAAGGCTCCTTGCGTGACGTCACGATACTCGCCCAGCATCTCGTCTCTCATCAGAACCTCGTCTGTGCATGTGTACTATTACTTGCTATTACATAGACTGCCCCAAAGTTAGCGAATTAATTTTCATTTATGAATTCTTTGATTTTTTTCCTTAGCGAAAATACCATACACACAGAAAAATACATACTATATACAAGTAAATATTACTTGTTCCAAGTATTTCATAAGTTCATATATCCGCAAATCTATCATAAGTTTATCATAAGCATCAAATTTATTCAAAATATATTCTGAATCCTAATAAATTTAATATTTCAATCAAGAATATTAAATTATATAATTGAAAGAAATACATTAAATTTTTCTGATCTAATAAATTTTCTTACATTAAATTAACCATATCTGACTTTTCTTCGATAAAATTTTATAATATTCTTCAAAAGAAAATATTTACTTTTTTTGAGTACATGATAATGAGTATTTCTAAAATTTGTGACAAGTCTATTTTAAGACTATTATTAAGAAAATATTCTTTGTTAAAGATAATTGTTACTTAAAAGAAGTAAAGTAAACTGAGTAATCATTTTACTTAGCAATAGAATAATATTTTTCTGTGTGTAGGAGGATCTTTCTCTCAACTTTTCCAATTTCCAATTATTTCTAACTATTTTTTATATATTTTTCAAGATTTAACTTTTTTAAATTTACTTAAAATTAAATCAAGAATATTTATATATGATTTCATTGTCTGTAATCTCTGGAACTTATTGTTAGTTCCCGCACGGAAAGCATTTTTCAATAATCGAAAATATTGTCTGAATAAATATTTTAATGTATTTTGTGATTGATGGACTATTTTAAAAAAACAATATCGATACAAGTTCGAAGTAATCTTATTATTTATCTTCTTATGCATATATAACAGACAAAGAGTTTGCAGACTATTTTGTTTGAACATTGAATTGTTTGAAAACCATTGCGGATTGCGGCTAGCCGGAGAAATCCAGCTAGTCGATCCCTTTAATCCCTTGCTTTACAAAGTATCTTGTGGTCTTGCTCTATCTCCAATTCTGTTAAAACGCGCAAGAATATCTCAGGAGAGATGCAGAACGATTAATGTTTGTTTTCGAAAACTTTAATAAAGGGATGAATCTCTCATAAATGCAGACGTAAATACCATTTTAGTGGAGTTTAACTTAATCGATCACACTGCTATTTTGTCATGTCATTTAATACATGATAAAATAATAGATAATAAAATGATTGTTCTGTTATTTTAGTCAATTATTCCTATTTATAGTAAGTACTATACATCACAATAATCTTGACCATTCTTGGATAAATAATAATTATTTATTTATTGCACATTAATTGTGTCTAGCAAAAGAAGTATTTTTAGCCTGATGTACCGCGATGATTACCATAATAGTGGTCGATTCATCATTTTGATAACCTCTGTACAAAGTTCAATTACGACAATTGTTTGACTCGACCGAATTGTATTCTGCGCGCAGTTTAAAGAACATTTTGCTAACGACGCGTTTCCTCGTCCGCCAATGTCTGCGTGCCCAAGGGAATTAACTACCGCGGTTTAACCCGCACCGCCATAAATTGATTAAGTCACTGAAAGCGATGTAATTTGTCTTCTACTTCGTTTTGTTGCAGATCAGTGCGGAAAGTGCCGCGCCAGCACGAAGAGGCTAAATCTCAACAAGTACTGCAAAAGAGACTATGGTAAGTGCGTGTCTCCAAACCAAACAATGTCGTAGACAGAGAAAGGTGTATTAATTGCACTCTCGTCCCTGATATAATGAAACTCGTAGAAACCCAAACATTGCATGCAAATCCCTTCGCAATGCGAATTTCTCAGAGTCCTATAATTAACTGGTCGTTATATACGTACATACAATTGCTACCAAAAGAATTCTAATGTTAGAATGATTTATTACCTATAAGATAAAAGAGTTTGTCTTAATTTTCTTGAATTTATATGTGTATTTCATATGTATATATAAACAATTAGTTTTACATTCCTATATTAGGTATTCCGTTATTTTTCCAATAGAAACATAATAATCTAATATCGTTATATTCTGGCGAGCTAAACAGAAAAGATTAGAATGACGATAAACGTGATGATATAGACATCGATTCTCTGGCTCTATTGTGGAAAAACATTACCAGGACAGAGCTACCGGAATTGTTTCGGCTTTTATCGGGAATAGATATGTACCCAACCCGGTAACGGGAGAGGAGGATGCATGTGAAACAACGATTTATGCCAGAGTATCGTTCTCTCCCTCAAAAGTCCTCGAAAAAGTCGAACATAAACGTACGTTCAGAGAGGAATATGAACAGAAAGAACCAGGAAGACAGTAAGAGGCAATTACAAATTTTACTTTAGAAAGCTTCGGGGATTTTTCTTTCTTTCTTTACCTTATATATATTTCTTTACCAAATTTATATTTTTTCATATTTTTTCAATAATTGTAATCAGTTCTTTATATTTTCTCTAGACTCATCGCGTTCTGTGTAATAGATATAAATAAAATGGTGCTATCTCAAATCGCCATTTATTTATAATAAAAGCTGAAAAATTATTTTTTTATTTATCGATTTTTAATATTCGAGCTCGCCGAGTTTGCTAGATTCAATCGTTGAGGAGAATAAGGGAGAAGGATTGTTTGCATATATTTCTCTCTCCCTTCCACGGTACTGCGTATAACGGTTCGTTAAAAAATGAAAGACTCGCGTTTTAATGGTGCCGGGTGCTTTCAATAATAGAATGGTATGCCTTTGAGCCGTGGTCCGGCACGAGTTTGGCCGGGCGGCGGCTTCGACCTCCCGTCTCCTGTCCTGTCCGCTCGTTTGATTCAACGCAGATAAATCTTCAACAGGTCTGCACTTAGCTGTCTCCGACTTAGAATAGCGGCTGAAACGAGCGCGCATCCCGCAGCCGTCTCGGGAAACCAATCGGGAACGGCGACGTTCTCGACGCTGCGCGTGCTTCCACGTATTTTTTCGCCACCGCGAATTTCGAATACGCGAAGGGGTTTGAGTAAGGAAACTGCTGCTCCATACAAAAACATACTCAGCTGTTTCGGTATTTGCAGTCCGACAAAAAGAAAACTGCGACATGGCTCAATCTCACGCAATGGCCTGATAAAAACGAGAGAGTGAAAAAGAGATGGGGAGGAAGAGAAAGAGAACGAAAATAGTTTAGAAAAAAATAATTATTTTTTCAAAAACAACTATGTGTCAAAAATGCGCAATTAGTAAAAATAATTGTATCACATGCATCATACGTATAATAATCTTTGCGATGGAAAAAATTTAAGTTTTATCGCTGAAAATCTTTTTTTAATAGCAAAACTTCAAAATTAATTAAATTAATTAGATTTCAAAATAAAAATAAAATTCAATTATATAATTTTCCACATAAATATTTAATAATTAAAAGAATCGCGTTGTGTATTCTATTTCTTGTCAATCAATTGCGTTTTTGTAAGAAAAAATTAAACAATTTGAATCATAAATGATGCAATAGTTTAACAAATGTCAATTTTAAAAACCGTGAATCATTACAAAGCTCTCTATCAAAGAAAATGCGTATTTTCGTTACAAAGATATATTTCGTTATCCTGATCCTACCCCGCGAGGGTAAATTAAAAATCTCCAGTGTACAACACGTGAAGAATAACGCGGCCTCATGATTCGAATAGCAAATTCCGGGGTCAAACAGGACGGCGTATAAACTCGTAACGTCGACGTCGAGTAATGAATGGCTCGATCGAATGCAACTCAACGTTGAATCGTTTCGCCGGGGCATGACCCTAGTCCTTGGCGAAAGGCTAATAGTATCCCTGTCCGGAGGACGACAGGATCGATGGTACGATCGTAACAGGGAAGAAAGAAAGAAAAAAGAAAAGTCTCGCCCAACCGCGGTCCCCCATTCGATTCTATAGTCTCGAACAATTGAAAGGATCCGGGCCTCTTTTGAACATAAGGAACACGTGTGTTCCTGATGCCGATTACGTATTTTAGTTGTAACGTAAAATGTCGATTCTATGATTACATCTACTTAAGGTTTTACAATGACAAAGAAAAGTTTTTTACGCATTTAACGAAATTTCCAAAAATGTTTTCGTTTAAATTATGTAAATTGTTTTAATTGTTTGTATTTGGTGCACAAAATGTGTATCAGATTTATGAATCATTAATATTAACATTTGTAAATTATGCATATAAATTCTGTTCTAAAAACAGTATATTAAAAGATCTTTAATATCTTATTTTATAGAATATTCTTGTGGAGACAATGATATAACTTTATTTATTGTAAAATAAAATGCTTGAAACGAATTATATTTAATTTTTTTTTCACCGTAGCTATTCTGGGCAGAATAACGGACAGGCACAAGAAAAGCGACGGCTCGCAAAGCGGCACAAGTGTATCAGGCACATCCTGGATCCGATTCACTCTAAACGTCGATTTCATTTACAAGAAAAATTCCAACTCGAGGCTTCGACGTGGTGACTTATCTCTTTACGTTCATTCGGCTGATCTGGCCTGCAGATGCCCAAAAATCAAACCTAATAAGTAAGTATTTCATCTCTTGACAAATCGGAGATATTATATCTTAATTTTCTAAACAAATAATTCCGCTTGTAAGAAAATAAGTGGCATTTTTTTCGAAAATTCTAATTCTCGGTATAGGCTTTGTTATGTTTTTCTCTCTAATTATAAATCTCATTCTTTAATCATTCTTTATCGTTAATCTTACCATTACCCAGGCAATACACGTATATCAACGATATTATAAAGACATGCAAAATACGTCCTAATTTTTTCAGACATCTTTAAATATTTCTTATAGATATCTTTAGTGTTGTTTGATTTTCCGTTTGCTTTCAACTAAAAATCAAGCCAAGCGGTCAAGGTTTTCTGATATACTGTGATAATCTAGTAATCTAATAAATGTGATAATCTATAACGATCGTAAACTGCCTGTCAGATTCTGAACGAACGCGAAATTGCGTAGCGACCGGCAACAGCTGGCGACTGAACGCTGGCGACCGCGACTTGAGCTCACATTATGTGTGTTCGCAGGTCGTACTTGATCCTTGGCCAAGAGAACGACGGCGGTGGCCAAGGTGGACTCACGGTGACGCAGAGGTCGATCGTCATCGAGTGGCGCGACGAATGGCATCGCCGAATGCGCCGTTTCCAACGAAGGGCGAGATCGTGCCATTGAAGTGTTCGCACGTCGCGGAAAGAGAGGAAGAGATAGAAAGCGAGATAGAAAGAGAACAAGAAAGAGAGAGAGAGAGAAAGAGAAGGAGAAAGGGAGAGTGAATGAGAGAACGAGAGTGAGTATGTGTGAATGTGTATGTATGCGTGTGAGAAAGATAGAGAGAAAGAGAGAGAGAAGTCGATCCTTTCCCAACCGTGTTCGTAGAAGCCTGCATATCTTTATTTCCCGGCCACGAATACCGGTATCGGGGTGCCGATTTTGTTTTACGCGCGGTACTCATCGACTACTGTACGTACGTCGAAGGCAAAGTACGAGGAAGAGGAGGACGAAAGGGGAAGTTGCGATAATTCCAAATGGAGCATCCGCCGCGCGAAATGACACGAGCAATGCACGTGCATACGGAGAGATTTGCGCGCCAAGACAATTCCATTACGTAGATAATTCCGAAGCTATTCGTAAGCAAATTATCGATTATTCAAAGTATAGATACTGACAAGTAAGTACCAAAATCTCAAACGATCCGCATTTATCCTCAACGGATTATATATATTTGTATGGACTTTCCTTTTTTGTTTCGAAATGAAAAGGTCGCAAAAGTCCAAGCCTTTAAGCCGAACTTATATCTTTGTCCGTATGAAATGCAAATCAGTTTAGATTTGTTCGAAGATGGCAAATCGCGTACCTAACGAATATCTAATGTCTCTGTGTAGAACGAGCGTATATTCCTCGATGTCGATTCACTCCTGACATTTGTCGCGCGACATTTCTACGTGACAAGCGATTTATTGAACGGCATGAATCTTTGAGGCCGTGCCCGTTCGCACCCGATAAATCGCATGTCCGTGAGAAATGTCGCGAGATGAATGTTGGGTCGAATTTACGCGACAGATTCAATTACTCTGGAATACCGCAAATCGCTGCCGGTATGGTGTTCTCGGCGGTATTCAATGACGAATAATCGCCCGAATATGTCGTTGTCTGTGTAGTTTCTGTACCATTTGTACCTAACATTTAAACGAGATTTAAATGAAAAATATTTACTTCCACATCAAAAAACGTTTATAGCACAGTCAGAATATCGCACTCAATAGAAATTAATTAATAGAAATTAATGGTTTTAATTAAGTTGAACGCACAACGATATATGCAATGTAGTTTGTGGTATTATTGCCGTTATATAATATATGGAATAATCAAGCTCTTTCAAAACGCTTCTCCACAATGATAATTCATATTCATCAACATCAATTTGCTATATACAAAAAATGGACGTGTATAAATTATACGTGATATATCGTGAGCGCGATATGTATGAACCGGGCGTTAATGCATTTATATTACGGAAGGTGCTGTCATTAAAGCTTAATAGATTCGGTAAAGCGAAATCAATTTCCGAAATCATACGCGTCGCTGATGCACAATCTTTAATCTTATTCGTCCCCTTTTATTTTTGCTTTATGAGCAGAAATTGATGCGATGGCTAAAAAAGGAACGCAAAATATTCTTCTGTTTTTGAAAAAAATTTTATCTAGAGCTTTTATTTTTTCTACGTTCTTATTAGGTTAATGGACCGATAGAAAGAGAACAAGAAAGAGAGAGAGAGAGAGAGAAAGAGAAGGAGAAAGGGAGAGTGAATGAGAGAACGAGAGTGAGTATGTGTGAATGTGTATGTATGCGTGTGAGAAAGATAGAGAGAAAGAGAGAGAGAAGTCGATCCTTTCCCAACCGTGTTCGTAGAAGCCTGCATATCTTTATTTCCCGGCCACGAATACCGGTATCGGGGTGCCGATTTTGTTTTACGCGCGGTACTCATCGACTACTGTACGTACGTCGAAGGCAAAGTACGAGGAAGAGGAGGACGAAAGGGGAAGTTGCGATAATTCCAAATGGAGCATCCGCCGCGCGAAATGACACGAGCAATGCACGTGCATACGGAGAGATTTGCGCGCCAAGACAATTCCATTACGTAGATAATTCCGAAGCTATTCGTAAGCAAATTATCGATTATTCAAAGTATAGATACTGACAAGTAAGTACCAAAATCTCAAACGATCCGCATTTATCCTCAACGGATTATATATATTTGTATGGACTTTCCTTTTTTGTTTCGAAATGAAAAGGTCGCAAAAGTCCAAGCCTTTAAGCCGAACTTATATCTTTGTCCGTATGAAATGCAAATCAGTTTAGATTTGTTCGAAGATGGCAAATCGCGTACCTAACGAATATCTAATGTCTCTGTGTAGAACGAGCGTATATTCCTCGATGTCGATTCACTCCTGACATTTGTCGCGCGACATTTCTACGTGACAAGCGATTTATTGAACGGCATGAATCTTTGAGGCCGTGCCCGTTCGCACCCGATAAATCGCATGTCCGTGAGAAATGTCGCGAGATGAATGTTGGGTCGAATTTACGCGACAGATTCAATTACTCTGGAATACCGCAAATCGCTGCCGGTATGGTGTTCTCGGCGGTATTCAATGACGAATAATCGCCCGAATATGTCGTTGTCTGTGTAGTTTCTGTACCATTTGTACCTAACATTTAAACGAGATTTAAATGAAAAATATTTACTTCCACATCAAAAAACGTTTATAGCACAGTCAGAATATCGCACTCAATAGAAATTAATTAATAGAAATTAATGGTTTTAATTAAGTTGAACGCACAACGATATATGCAATGTAGTTTGTGGTATTATTGCCGTTATATAATATATGGAATAATCAAGCTCTTTCAAAACGCTTCTCCACAATGATAATTCATATTCATCAACATCAATTTGCTATATACAAAAAATGGACGTGTATAAATTATACGTGATATATCGTGAGCGCGATATGTATGAACCGGGCGTTAATGCATTTATATTACGGAAGGTGCTGTCATTAAAGCTTAATAGATTCGGTAAAGCGAAATCAATTTCCGAAATCATACGCGTCGCTGATGCACAATCTTTAATCTTATTCGTCCCCTTTTATTTTTGCTTTATGAGCAGAAATTGATGCGATGGCTAAAAAAGGAACGCAAAATATTCTTCTGTTTTTGAAAAAAATTTTATCTAGAGCTTTTATTTTTTCTACGTTCTTATTAGGTTAATGGACCTTGTAATTGCAAGTCCATTCAAGTATTTTGTAAGAACGAAAGAAAGAAAGTTCTACATATATATTTTTTTTAAACAAGAATTTTGCTTCTCTGTGCCTTTTTTCCTTGATCTCAATCTTTTATTGTCTTAATCTTGAATCACTACATAAAAATAATTTTAAAGTCCATTCAAGTATTTTGTAAGAACGAAAGAAAGAAAGCTTTACATATATATCTTTTTTAAACAAGAATTTTGCTTCTCTGTGCCTTTTTTCCTTGATCTCAATCTTTTATTGTCTTAATCTTGAATCACTACATAAAAATAATTTTATATGGTGTAATAAAAAAGATTATGTAATGTATACGGATCGCAAATTGTACGGCAATATTTCGACGTTACTGTAAATAGTAATAACGAGGTAAAAATACATGTGATAATACAACATGTGCTTCTCGACTTTACTCTTGAGAAAATCGCGACACACCTGCTACGGAAGCATGATTTAACTGTGTCCAGTACTGGAGGGCTCGTATCGTTGTCGGTATTAAAAGGCTAGTCTCAAGTAGACAAGCGCAAAATGCGTACGTACATGTAGCATGTCTTAGCCACTTCAAATCTGATTTATTCGCGGCTGTCTTGTCTTGAGAGCCGGTGCACTCGGAGAAAGTGGGCGTGAGAGGGAAACAGCGCGAGAATCCAATGAAGTCCCGAGAGAGGCAAGAAGAGAAACGAAAACGTACGCGAAGCAAGTAGATAAGACGACACATAAGCATGAAATATATGATTTTCAATTATTTGATATGAAATATTAAATATATCGGAATATATAAGATGTTTAAAACTTAATCAAGCTACATTTTTCAGAGATCTCTTTAATCATTTTTTAATAAGAAAATATTGGAAGATGTCATTTATTTTTGTTGCATTTTAATTTAAAAGTTATTGGTCTCTCGATATCTTTCTCGAGAAAAATTAATTCCAGATTTTTTAAAGAGCCCGTAGACAGAAAGCAACACGATAAATCTACACATATTATATATTCTATAACGGAAAATTAATTTCAATAGCGTTTTCTCGACATGAAAATAATGACCACGTTTCTACTTCGTCCTATCGATTGCTGAACAAACGTTCGTTAAGTCGAAAGAGAAATCTTTAGACCAGGAGAAATTCTCTATCATTTTATTTCATTCTTCGTCAAACTGCACACATGAACATTGTTTAAGATTATACAAACTAATGTAAAAGCGTGAATATTTATTACTCTACTTTTGCAAATTTATGTTAGGTTGTTAATGATGTTTAAAAGAATTTAAAGAGAAATATTGCACTAGAACATTCGTGTAAAAATCGTTCGTGCTCTTAAAGATGTTCAAATCCGTACGGCGAATTTTAATTCGGTTAAATACATTTGAGTGTCCATGTAAAAGCATGACGCTCGTACAGAGACATTGGTTCATTCGGTGAAATAAATTGCTTGCGATACATTTGGCTCTAAGGCTATTAGCAATCCGAGGAGTGCGGATTTAAGTCAAGTTGTCGACCAGCATCCATTTTACTCGGCTTAAATGCTTCTTTGAGCGAGGTACGCTAAAATTGGAACGAATGGAATTTGCCTGGAGATGGATACGCGCGTCTTGCATCCGATCGAGAATAATATGCAAGGATGTACGACAAAGCTGCGAGATTCGCGAGTCATTCAATTGAGCAAGATAACCGAAAACCAAACAGAGCGTATCAGTATTTTTGTTAAATGACTATTCGTTGAGATAATATTTACAAAACATAGTGTCTTGTTTGTGACTTTTGTCTCAATACAAAAAATAAAAATAAGTATTAAAAAAGGACACAAGCATTGCATTGCACGTTGCTTTTCGACACAATGGCGGATTGCTCGATTGTAAATGGCACAAGATTCATCCCCGGGCTTCCCCTCCCTCTCTCGCGACTTCTGTTTTAATTTATTTATTCTTCGCTCTCGCTCGATCATCGCGCGTCGACCGTATTCATATAGAAATATCACATCGCGTTCGTTGAATGTAGATTTTCTCTTGTACATTTTCTATATAAATTATTAAGATCCTTTTCTAGCTCGTATATTATATTACGTAGTAGTATGAGAGAGAGAAAGAGAGAAAAAAAAGAGAGAAAAAGAGAGAGAAAGGAGAGATTGGTAGAGGCTAAGCGCACTGACACGTGTCACGATGTGAGTCGCGGACTTATCGATCAATGGTGACACTCTCCCGGATTGTTTGCGTCACGGATTCCAGACGGTGACGGCGGCGTTCAGTTAATCATCGTTCGTAAAAACGCGGAAACATCATTGATCCTTATGAAACGATATTTTAAAGATATAATTGAAGTGGTAAATGAAAAAAAAACACCTAAATAAAATATCAGTCGAAGAAAAGTCATTAACATAGATAGAGATCAGTGAAGAACACTGGTTTGGAAATTATCGCGTGTTATTCGATGTAATCGACGACCCGCAACCGCAAAGAGCCCACCTGTTACGTCCCGCTGCCTGATTCTATCCGGATTCCTGATATCACATCAACACGCGAGGAAACTATCGCGAAGACTATTCTTCCAGAGCTGTAAGTCCTTCTCGCGAGAGTACGATAAGAAAGGATTCGCGAAGATCCGACGATCAAATGGCACAAGCGTATTATTTAGAAATAATGAAATAATCTGTAGAAACATTTATCTGTAACCACGTGCTTTGTGTGGTTTGATAGAAAGAAAAATTTCTAAGATTAATTTGATCCTCCGAAAGGAATGGAGACGCCGTTTACGCTACTCGATTTTTTGGCGATATCAAGATAAAATTGTTCTCCATCTACGTCACAATATGTTAAACCATCGCATATAGCCCTTGTACGTTATGATATTATATTTATAGCGATTGTAATGCTACGATATGATAAAAATGCAAAATTATATATATAAACAAATATCGCTAAAAAATTGCGTAATGTAAATACGCTGTTACGCGCGATTGCGATAACGATCAAGCGGATTATCCTTCACGCATCGCGTTTCGAGCCAAGTTCCTAAATTGTGCCGAATGCGTCCCCCTCTTCCGTTTCATTAAACGATCGATTAAAACGATCTGTTCCTTTTAGTGAAAAACAGCGCGAAAAAAACGGAACGAGGGGGAAAATGGTCTGTGCACATGTCGCGTTCAAAAGGAACCCATCATCAGTGCTCGCATCAGATTAGCGCAACGGTAGTATCGATTTTATTCGATAATCGTATTTATTCGTTAATTTTTCCCATGTACGAAATGCGAATTATCATCGGATTTCTTTATCTATGATCAATGGAATTCTAAACATACGTCCACATCAATTCAACGCAAATCGCGATAAAGCTCTCTTTTTTTAATCAACGATTAAAAAGTATATATATACACAATATATCTTTTAAAGAAAAATCCACTATGAGTCAAATAGAAAATTTATAATCGAAAAAAATGCGTGAAAATGTCTGAAAAATATTCTATATACATATATACGTTTATAGAAAAACTTATTTTAATTTTGAATGCTGTGATTTATACATTAAATGATTAACGATGATATACTAAATTATATACTAAATAAAGAAAATTATACAGAAAACAATGCTTTATTATAATATTAAAAAATAAAATTGGCGTGGAGAGGAAATGCATTTATATTTATGATATTTGGATGCATGCTTTTGATATTGATAAATCTAAACATACATCAATAAATATTACATCACAGACATTAAACTATGTGTTTCAACTATAGTCACGCTAATCACATGCGAGCAGTTTTCCGGAAGAGGATCCCACAGGAAGTATAAATCAGACGCGATCGCTCTCGTTTTTGAACGAGGAGAAAACAGTCGTACGCTCTTTCGTGTGTGCCGTAGTTGACAATGTATGTATGTACTTACGATTTTAACGATGGCTGAACGTGACGTCGGAAATGGAAACGATTCTGACGGACGATCGATAACATCATAGATAGACGGCGAACGTTCACGTCGTTGCGACCGCGAGCCTATAATACCACGGAGACGATCGATCTCGATCAAACAATCTTCACGTTACAAGACGGTGCATCCTAAAATCAAAGGTAACAGCGATTAAATTTGCGTACTTTCATTTTCTGAGCTTCGCACATCGAGATTTTACATTGCAAACTCGAGATTATTCTAGATGAGTTAATAATTTTAAAAAACTAAGTTTTTTTCGATATTGTGAATATGACTGATATTAATATATCTCTTGATTGAGAAGTACCGAAAGATATTAATCTAAATTGACAAAAACGTGTAACGTCATTTATAAAATCTCGCAACTTGTGTTAAATTATTTAATCTGTAAGACCAAAGAAAAAATAATGGAAATTTATTATATTTTATTTTATTTTAAATGTTATGCAATAACTTTAATAGATTTCTCTTAACAATTTCTTTTATAGGATATTACAAAAAAAAGTATTTTAATATTTAATACGAAATACGTTCTGATATATAATTTCAATTATATTCGATGCTTCTCTCTTGCAGGAAATAAAAAAAAAGAAAAGATAAATTCATTATTTGCTACGTTTATTTTTAATTTCTTCAAATATGTATTATACGTAAAATTTTATTATTCGTATTACATTCATTGATCTAATATCATTAAAAATACTATTCTCAAATTTTTTGATCGTTTTACACAAGTTTATATATGTGAAATTTTAATATTTCTCAATTTGTTAAATAAAAAATTAAAATGTATCTATAATTCTATTTTTTTTTTTTCAATTATATCAATCGTATTATAGATCTAGCACCCTCAATTTATAAGTGGGATCCGTCGTCTCCGTTATCTACGCTATAATTACATGTATAAAATGTACCAACTTAAGATAGCTTTTTAGAAACTAAGTTTAAAAGACTATATACATATATCATCTATCTGCAAGTAACACGTATAGTCAGGGATTAAGGAGAACTGATCAAATTGAGACAAATAGTAGATTGGATATGTAAATTCGCCACATAATAAGATCATTAATATCAATTATTGTGCTTGTGAATGGACTAAAAAGAGTTAACATATATTTTAAAAAATATTTCAATTTAAAAATTGTTTAGTTTTATTGAAATGTGTTCATACCTGAAAATTTCAATAATTCGAATAATCTATAGCCCTTTTCAAAAGATAAAAAATTTTATAAACGAATACAATGTAATTTTTTCTTCGTAAACATATTTCGCTGATTAAAATATATGTATAAATACGCTATATTATTAGTCGTCAATTATATTACAATCGAAAATAGAAGAGAAGAGATAAAAATTGTTATCATTATAAGATCGCTCGTTTTTAGAAAGCTTGATTGATATATAATTTGTTGATTTTAATCCCTGACTGTTGTCTACAGATTTAATCCCTGACATGTATACAGGTACGACATGATATAATGTTAACGGGCAATTTATCCACGCCCTTGTACGTAATTCGATGTAACAAAATAACTTCGTCACGATTAAAAGTGTATTACACATACGAGTTTCTCCGAGAATCTCGTCGCTGATACAAAAATGCGTCTTTTATTCGGAATTTACGAACGACAAGTATATATATCGTAGAGTTGTACGCGATGTTTCGCAATAAGAGTATGCTATTTATACCTCTGCATTAATCGATTGCTACTGTACCACGATTATCACTTAGACTCGATTAAATTATTAAGTGTACCGTCGTGTATTGTGGTGTAATAAATGTGATTAGTTGTACGAGAAATAAATGCAATGCGTAAGAACTATCGCAAAGAACTATATATTCCTTCAACGACACGATTTTATTAAATTTATTATTAATATCTTTCCCACAGTAGGAATATAATTTTGTAATATAAAAATTTTATATATTTAATAGATATTTCAGAAAAAAAATATCGCGTCCATTTTCAATTCATTCTTTTTACAAGATTATATTTCTCGATATTTTTGATATAATCGAAATTTTTGTTTAAAAAAAATACGTGATTCAATAATACGAAGATAAACAAGTTAATAATATATACTTAAGTTTCATAATCCGCAGCTAATTTTACAAATTGTATAATTATATTGCGATATATGATATATACGCGCGTGATGATTTCTATTTTCAATGGTTACCATTCGTTCCGCCATTAGCTTACTGTTTCTCAATCTACCGACAGTGCAGAGAGGGCGTTAGCGTACGGTAAACTTTCCGCGCCAATTTTCACGAGACTAGCTTGCCCTAACGGTTTTTTCTACAATGGCTTCTTTCTCTTTCTCTACTTTGCTTGCACTCTTCAAATACTTTTAAGCGCTAATTAATGGCATGTACATACCTGATGATACACGCGTTGCACTTTCGATGCGATGTTTGGCGGGAAAATGATTTGCGAAATATGCGAAGATGATTTCGAGCACGGCCACAACTTCGGACACACACGGGAACGGATCGCTAAATAACGGAATTACAATAATTGATTTTGTCACACACGATATTTAACGCGTTATCACACACGTTTGACACCTCTCGAGATATATTCGCGATAATTTTTTAACCGCGCGATTCTTTTAGACCTTAAAAAAACGCGAGAAATGGGTTAAGCGCGACTGTGATCGTTGCGACGCGATTCGCGATTGAACGTGAAACGCGCGATTACTCGAAGGCAGTTGCAATTCTCGAAGTATCGAACGAAGTAGCGCACTTATAGCAGTAATTTTCCCCTAGAAGTAAAATTTGGAATATTTTAATAAAAATATTGGAATTTGATCGAAATAACGCTGATTGCTATAAAATAAGGAAAACGTAATCAGCGCAGATAATTATAGAATGAAATATATATATACATACCTGAGGGTTTATGCCAAACCTGGATATATAATGCGAAATATGGGAGGACAATATTTCTCTCGGTCGATTACAATTATACAATACCGAGAAATCGCGTAATAATGATTATATTATATTTAACGTATATTACGACGTACGCCTAACTTTACAAGAGATATTCGCGATACTTTATCACACGCGAAATACACTTGAGAACGATAATCATCGCGAGATTTACGGATCGAAATGACTGCGACTTGCCGCGATTCACGAATGACCGTTATTCAAAATTCTAGAGTCGATCAGATGGCGTTATTTCAATTCCCGAAGTATCATCAACGTGGCGCGCGAATTAATAGTTATTTAAATTCAAAATATATTCTAATAAACATTTAAAAAATCATTAAAATGTTGAATTAATTGCCGTAATTTGTTCAATATACAGAATTTTGTAATATTAGAAATAATATTAAAATAACGAAGCGCGATTTCAAAATAATGTTAAAAGAAAACTTAAAAATTATAAATTAACCTATACAATGTTAATTAACGTCATATAAATATACAAATTTATATCATATACAATGCAAATGCAGTAGATTCAGAATTTAATGTACTATAGCTTTTACTTTCATTCAAGGAATAAAGAATTCAGAATTTCGATGTCATGCAGCATAGTCTTTATTTATATACGAAAAAAAGTCATCCATAGAGATATGTTGCTGGCGTCATTTACAATATGTCTTAGACGTATATTATATTTTTTTTCAAATCTCATTTATCGTCCATTATATTATATAAAAATGGTCGTTACACTATTGCGATAAATATCGTTGACTCTTTCGATTAAATTAGGAAGCAAGCACATGGTTATGTACATATAATCGTTCTCGTAGTATTGTAAAATTTCGTTTAATAAAAAGCATAATTAGAGACGTCGTCGTGCATTATGATCTTATATCGTCCACAAAATATTTAGAATCCTTAAAACAAACTAGTTATTTATCTTCTTTTATATCTTTCCAGAGCAAAATGTGTTCTTTCTTCAATTTCGTATTAAAAAATATGAAGATTTTTTTTCCCCTAATTTGCTAACGTCTCTATGTATACTTTACATTTGCTCATAGGTATACATTTGACAAAATAAATACGGGATCGATTCTTTAAAAAATATATATTACAATATTGCACTTAAGGTAAATGTACACGATAAAACGCGTATAAAATATACAATGAGTTCCTCTATCGAGGCACTAACGACAAGGAACACAGAAGTGTCACATAGTACATGTATGGTTGTTTGTGCACAGATTTTTAATGTCTTTGCATTTACACGATTTTATTTTATCATATGTCTTAGGCGTCGTATCTTCAACTTTACATGGAGGAAATTTAAAAGCCTAAAATATACATAGGTATATCCACAAGGAATATTATTTAGCAGTGATGTGTTTGTAGTAATAAGATCAGAGATATCTCTTCTTCAAAAATAATTATATATATATATCAATATCTTTTGAGTTAAAGTACATCAAATTTAACACAATTATTGTGCTCAAAAGAACATTGCATTTTTTAAATATATCTTCTTCATATATCCTCTAAACTAAAAAAGTAGATATACCTGCAAATATTTTAATGCAATCGATACATGGACAAGCATACACCACATGTGTGCACATAATTATACATAGATATATTTTTGTTCGTAGCAAGTCGCGACTATATAGTTACAATGTGATTATTGAGTCGGTTATTAAGGCGGACAAATAAGATTCTCGCGTTTTACTTCAATCGTTTTATCCTTTGGATATAATTAAATATCGCATTTGTTGTTCGAAATTCCATTACTGTATCCACGACAAAAGTTAGACAACTGTATTGGTTACTACTAGTTATATTAGCCAACAGCATAGTTCAATATAGTATGGTGCTGATAATTGGCAATCCATTTACACTTAGAGCATAAATGGAGACATTTTATTTAAATGATCTTTTCGCTTATTACAACCATAATACAGTTGGCACATCATCGTAAATTATTTCATAAAAATAATTACATTATGTTTAAGACGGAAAGATATTCACAATAATATACAAATAGTACGCTTCATATAATTATTTGAATGATATAATCGTGATTTATTACTTAAAAAGGCGAATAAAAAGAGAAATGGAAAAAAAAATTGAAATTTCATATATTAGAAGTTTTAAATAAAATTCACAGTTACAATTTCTCTCATATCTCGTGATATAAAGTTTAAAAAATACATACATATAGAATATGTATATATTTAGATTACATCTTTAAGAGAGTTTTAACTTATAATATATGAAAACTTTAATAACAAGAGAAAAGCTTAACATAAAATATAATTTCATATCATCACAAAAGTTAAAATCGATTAAATAAAAAATCTGAATTTATTTTACAATGATGAATCATTTTCGCTCAAAATTTATCACTGAAATATTAGTAATGTATTGTATTGGGAAAAAAAGTCTGTGGCACATAAGTGCACAGTGTGCAACTATTTATCCGTATATAAATGTAATATATGTAGAAGTTTAGAGTTTCAAAATAACATAATTCATTGTGTTCTAGGCTAACATCTTATTCATTTGTGCTTTTTATATACATCTATAAACTTATTCGTTATGTATTGTTCATGTATTGTTTGTGATTGCTAAATATTAGTAATTTGGAATAATGGATGGAATGAGAGTATTGTCGATTAAAAACTAGATATATGTATATTACATTCATGAGTTCTCTCACTTTTCAACTCGAGATGTCCATTATTCACATCTTGAAATTCATGAATCATATGTATTTTATATAAAACATATATTATATCTTACTGAGAAGCACTAACTGTGATTGCACAAATTATCATTATATAAATAAAAACGCACAGCTATAAACATATAACTAAGAGCAACAAACGCAAAACATCATCACTAAATAATCCTGTCTTGTATACTTAAATGAAAGAATTTAACGTAACAATTATCTCACATATTTGTATCTGAGCGACTAGTTTTCCACTGATGTGTGTGTTTCTAGCTTCGCCATTCTGCTATGTCTTGCCCATTATATAAAAGGGATATATGTATTTGAATATAGTTCTTTATATTGATAGAAATGATGATAGTCTATATTTCTGCAACTTCAAGCTTTCAAGCCATGCTATATGCAAAGCTATTGCAATGTTCTTGTGACTGTCATTCTGAAATATGGATAGCAATCTTGAGACTGTGGTCGATCAGTGGTATCACATTTGTTCCAGATATTAAGAACTAAAGTCTTTTCATGCATCCGTATTAAATAGAACAGTATATAACAAGTACATGCAATAAGCTTATTGCAGTTAAATTGTATGAAAATACATTTTGGAGATTACTCTCTTAGAATACAGTTCGATAATTATATATAGCTCATACATTCTTAAATCTTGAATATATATCCTATCTTCGTTATGAAGGCCACTCAAAAGACGGGACATGATAGGATTTCGCTATTTGAAACTAAATATTATAAATTGCCATATATCTTAGCAACAATAAGGAAAACAGAGAGATCATGTAAATATTATTTTAAAATGTGTAAACTAGTAAAATAACGTCCGTTGTATATTGTAAATATTTTATCACATGTTTCATTGTAATAATCTCATATTTAGCACCTTATCCATAACTGTAAAAAATGACGAAGCAAGATAATACAGTATGCGTCGATTTGCACAGAAAAGAATTTTAAAAAATTCGTGATTTATTATTATGTTTCAGAAAGTAAAAGTGCAGTTATATAAGCAATACATTCTTAGCACAGCAAATGTAATATTTTAATAAATTGTAAAAGATCTCTTTAAAATTATTATTATTTAGTTTCGCTTCTTCACACAAGCCATATTGATCAAAATTTTCGTATGAAATATATTTGGTGTGGCACGCAATCTCAATTATTCTATTAGATATTTATTGTGATACATACTATCTCATGAATATCAGAATTTTAAAATAATTTAATTGAATATTTTGTAGCGAGAATCCTCTTTCAATTTCGACATATCTAATTCTAGTCATGTGAGTGAGATTATTACATATACATATTGTATTTATGAGAATAATACCTGTGTTGTAGCAGAGTATATTGAATAATATTTTCATATATTCGAGTATGTATCTCCCTTCAGTCTTGAAAAATCGTTTCCAGAGTAAATAGTACATAAAGCATAGATCAATATATCTTAAAACTGAAATGCAGCAATACAGTAATGTTATATGTCGATGGAGCAAGATCGATAGCATTGCGAACGTTTAAATATATATCATAAAATATGAAAATTCATAAGCTTTAATAATAATTTGATAAGAACTTAAACATACAAAATAATATGTATACAATTGAGCGAAACTTTTAAATCAATAATAGTACTCTCCGTTCAATTTTTAGATATCTAGAAAAATATTTCACAAACTTATAAATTGTTACATTTTCCACAAATATTAAACGAGAATACAAAGTGAGTATAGATCTATTAATAGAGCATGTTCATGTGGTCTACATTTCAGATCATTTTTCATAATTTCATTCCTTATAAGAAACACGTCTATAAATAACCAAAACAATCAATTACATTATTTACACAGAAAATATCACTTCTATAACAAGATTTTTTTTTATTTCATTTATATATATATATAATTTTCAGAGATTTATAACACACACATATATATATATATATGTTATAAATTTTGAAAATTATTTAAAATGTGTACTCTGAAACAAATATATAAATCATAGTACTATAATAAAAATATAAAAATTATAAAAATTGCATTAGATTTTAAATATTTGAAATAATAACCAATAACAATATATAAAATGTTTTTGCATAAAGACTCAGATTTTCTTATCACAATAAGAAAAATTGTAATTCAATTTTCTATACCTTTCGATACTAAATTATGCAGAAAATTGTATCAACATTTGCTGAAACGTTGTCGTCCCAACAGTAGTAGACATTTGGCTAATACTGTTGAATAAAGATTCTGCTTGTAAATTCTCTGGCAATCTAGTAAGAAACTGTGCACCATGTACAAAGTCCATTTTCAACAACTCTTCCTGATACAAGTGCAATACTCCCAGCGCTGTTCTGAAGAGGAACTCATCTCCATCTCTGAGAAAGACATCCCAGACTCTACATGCAACATCAAGAGGCATTGCTTTGGCATATATAGTATATAACCAATCTAATAGATATAAATCTGGACTTAATCCAGCTACAGTGAAATGGGAAAAGACTTTTGGCAGCTTATGCGCAAGAGCACTGGAATATACCTTGTAATAAGTGTTCATTCTTTTTTGGTCCAATGTAAAGGCGGCTCTGTGACAAGGATAATTTAGCAAATTCGCGAAGCAAGCAAAGGCGTCTGATGGTTCCATGTTTAATGATAGCACAGCACCAACAAAACTCATTCCTTGCACGTAGCCTACATCTGGTCTGTATACGGCATATGCTGCCAAAATACCCTGAAGGCTATTGGATAATGGTCCACCCTCTTGAAAGACACATAAGGTAGGAAAGGTACGAGATACATCTAATCTGATTGCAGCTAATGACTCATTATTTGGGCTCGACATTGCTCTCTCTAAGCAAAGATTATAGAGATGCGGCGTTATATTTAAATTATTCGAAATCGCTAATTTCCATACTCTACCACGTACACTCGGCGGTAAACCACGCCACCATAGCTCCCTTACTTTCTTTGTATTCTTAACACTTTCGAATTTAGGTAAGACATACACATTCCATGTATTAGAATCCTCGGCTAATCTTTCTTCTTCTTTTAGCTGATACTCTCGTTGCTGCTTACGCTCTTTCTCTTCGCGCAATTCTCTTTTCCTCGCTGCTTCTAAAATAGCAGTGTATTGCTTACGGTGTCGTTCTTCTTCCAACAAATTTTTAGCTGGTAAATTTGCTGGTCTCGGCTGTTGAATTAAAGCTGTACTACCGCCTACCTTGTCTATATTTCTTGATGGACTACCAGTAGGTGTCGACTGTTGAGAATCCCGATTTTTCCATGAAAACACATTCTTTGTAAAAAGTGAGTTTAATCCCCAACGTTTAGATGCTTTTTCGCTTTTTTCCACAAGATGTTGCTCGTCAGATCCCAGGAAGCTTCCTGACGGTGATATTTCGCTAAGGGAAGACACTGTGCTACTACACGACCGTGGCAGGCTATTCCTTGGGCTGCTGTTTGCACTGACATTCTCGAGCTTCGTATATTTGTCCGTTTCAGGTTTGCAGGATCGTTCCTTACCATTACACGGAGATTCCAAATACTGAGAAGTAGAACAGTCGATTTGTGCATTGTTGGGAGTTTTAGCTTCCTCTACAGAATACAGTTGCTTCGTGGAAGGATTGTAAGCCAAGGACATGCTTTCCAGGGCATGATTCAGACTGGTTCCCGCTACCCCTACAGAAACCACGTTACCCGCGTCGTACCACTTGTTCTCCCTGATGTGCACGCACAGAGCCTTGGTCTTCGTCGCCGGTATGGGCGCCACATCGCACGCCAGGGCCTCGTCGACGTTGACGCTGTCGCAGCGCACCGAGTCTCCGTTTAAGGACACCAACTGCTGCTTGCCGACCTTTGGCGCGATGTTACTGGCGATATAGCAACCGGACTCGCGTCCAGCAACCTTCACCATTTGGAAACTGTTGGCAGCATTATTGTAGCGTGACTTTACGCTTTCCCCCGACACTTGGAGGCTCTGTGACGGGACGGGAATTGACGCGTTGGTGCCATTCAAGCGTGGGGACGTTGCGGGACTCTTCATAGCTGGTCGCAATCTCCTAACCTCTCGTCCAGGTCGCCTCTGATCGAGGTGGATGGTCGTTCGCGCGTCGAAGGAGTCGACGCGAGATTCATGAATCCGTACATGCTTCCTTATCGATTATCAAGGGTCTGCAAAGGGCCAGCATGGAAAAGGACGGTTCGTTTCGATGGTCCAATGATATGTCGACTGCTACGCAGACCGTAGAAATCCGTAGGTGATTCTCAATCCAGCGACTCCTAGAGCAGACGGTACGATCGGTCACTCCAAGTGTCACGCGCACGTCACATATTTGTAATATTCTACCTCGGTCTCGCCCCGTAAAATCGTTATTTGAATTCTATATCCAACGGATAAGATACTCGTCGGTCGCGTCTAAAAATACAGCATCCGATAATATCGGATGCGAGGCAGGAATGAGAGGATCGAATATATATAGTCACAAACCGCAGCAAAAAAAAATCACGCTCTTTGAAATTAGTCGCGAGATCAAAGAATCGCGTGCCTCACTGAAAACACTATTGCACACTAAAGGCTGATATATATGAAATTATCCAACGACAAAAACGTAACCAAAAGGTTTTATCGAAATGAAATAATTACGACTTGTATTCTATTAAATAATGCGATGCATGATTATAATATTTGTCGCGAAAGAAGCTAATGATATGGAAAAACTGTATTTTTTGCGTTGCGATAATGTCTTTAACTCATTCTTGATTGAAACGTTGGCGACACTGGAGCAGGGAGGGGTGTCAAATTCAATACGAAAACGGATGTTTGAGAGATATGAATGATGATATGTTTGAATCTCTGGTTCGTAATTTCTGACTGAAGAGTATTTTATCACGGGACTTATATAATTCTACGCTGCATTGGAGTATCAAAAATGTTGATCTATGATGTGTTACATAAAGAAAAGGTGTATCATATTGTCGCCAGGGATCTTAGAAGCTTCGGAGTTAAATATCGCTTCAAGAAGAGTATGCTTAAGAGCGAGAGACCCGAGGCATGCAAAAATATTTCTAAGAGGGTCTTCAAGACTGCCCTGTTTTATCAGCCTTTGGATATTGTGAATTTGTCATCAGGTGCCATAGTTCATGTTCCTGTATTTGTGATTCAGGCCTCGACATTCCTAGAGAAGTATATTACTCAGGAAGGCCTCTTTAGAAAAGCTGGCTCTCAGGCGCGACAGAAGGAATTGATGTCTCGTCTGGATGGCGGTGGCAGTTTAGGCGAGAAGAATTACGCGATTGATGTCGCTAATTGCTTAAAATCTTTCTTTCGTGATTTGCCAGAGCCATTGATTCCATATACGTATCACGACTTGTTTGTGCACTGCGCATTGCTCAAGAGTTATCGGGTGCAGGCATTACTGTTAGCATGTGTACTATTACCGCCATATCACTTAAACACTCTGGCGTTTTTCATGGAATTTTTAAAAAAAGTTTCCATGTACGAAAAACAAAACAAGATGAGCATTGAAAATTTGGCGAAAGTTGTCGGACCAAATATTATGCCATTGCACGATACATCCATGTCAGCTGTACAGAACAGACTGCAAATGCATTTAACTATTATTAAGGTAATAGTGTTTTTAAGAATATTGATAGATTGCACATACAAGTAGATGTATCATTATTTAAAAAGGATTTATTTCACAGATTCTGATTGAAAATTCGGAAAATATTGGTATCTTGCCTCCTCATATTGCCCAAAGTATTTCTATTGAAACAAGCGGCAGCACGGATAATGGATTAGACTCCTTTGAACATGGAAATCCTAAAAAGAAGAAGCATCGTAGTGGAAGTCTTACACGTAAGCTATATTGCATATATATACAAAACATTTCTACATACTGATAAACATTAATCAGATTTATAATGCCAATTAAATATTAACAAGACTAATAAAATATATAATATTATCTTCTATAAAGTAAAATAATACAGAAAGAGAAAAATATATATATATATATATAATTTAACAGAAGATACTAATAGAATTGATGAATCAATATAGACTTTTTTATAGCATACATATAATAAGAGATAATATATTATTGTTATTATATTTATTAAATATATTGTATACCTTGCATTTTTTCTACAGGAATGTTTAATGGTTTGAAGAAAATGGTTGGAAAAGGCACAGATGATACACCTAATATAAATCATCTGCATCCTGCTATACATCCAGTACTATCTAATATATCTCCAAATAAATTTACCAAAAAACGGAAAGTAGCTGAAAGAGAATATCCTCCAAGTATAAAGAAAAAGTATGCAATAATTAATTGCAGTTTTTGCTATTATCTTTGCAAATATTTTTTGTTTTCTTTTTTATATATGTATGTATATACATTATTTTAATATCTATATAATTTATTTATATACATATTATTTTTTCAAAATAATATTAATTATACACATAAATTTAACATGTCACATATATGTTTTAGGAGAGTGACTGAAAAATTGGATAAATCGAAAAAATTAAGACTGAGTTTGGACAAATTTGTACCTAAGAATAAGCAAGTAAGTAAATGTGCTTCTATATTTGTGTGTGTGTGTGTGTGACATATCAAAAATTTATTTAAATCTCACACAATATCAGTAAATATATCTCTTGTAAATTTAGAGATCTGTAAAATTAAATAGTATTATACAGCTTCTATATTAATAACTTTGATGATATATTTTTAGAAGAATGCTGATGATGATTTATCGGATTTATATATGAATAATTACAAGTCGTGTAGTGAAAGACGTTGGAGTTCAGTAAGCAATTCTTTTACATATAAAATACGTAAATATAACGGTAAAATAACACATTTAAAATCAATAAAATATGACAAACTATTAAATAATGATTTTCAGCAAGAGTACGATGATATATTTATTAATGCCACTGTGGATTTATCAGATAATGGTGGCGAGCAAAACTTGCTTATAAATGAAAGTCATTGCAAAAATGATGAGCAATGGCATATGAATATAAGTACACATTCAAGAAAATTGGATGCTACGGATGAAAGCAATAACATTTGTTTGATGCCTGAGGAAAAGACTGATTCGGAAGAATTTAATGCACTTTCCAATGCTGACACAATATCTTTATCAAGTGATCACTGTGAAGAAGATTATGTCAGAATTTCTAAGAGAGAATATGAAGAAATAAAAAATCGAGTTTCTGCAATCGAGTCGCGTATTTCTCAAGAATTTGGATGCATATATGATGAAGAAAATAATATGATTACACATTCGGTAAATAAAGTACAAACAGCATATGAGAAAACATTAGAAGAGGCTAGTATCGAGAATACTTTAACAAGCGATTATTTAGCAAAGAAATTGAGTAAGGAATTAAAAATTAGAAGATCAAGAGAACATAAAATAATAAGATCTCCTAGTGCAAGAAAAATTGGTTCATTAAGAAGACGTTCACAGGAGAAAGTCACAAGGTACTTCTGGATTATGCTTAATTTTTTATAATTTTTCTTTAATATTATATAATGTAAATGATGATCGTAACTATATTATATATATTCTAAAATCTTATAATAATTTCTCTCTCTCTCTCTCTCTTTCTTTCTCTTTATGAAAAAAAATATAAGATTGCATCAGAAAAAAAAATTGAAATAGTATATAAAGATAATTGATTAGAATAAAAGAATTATTTGATTATATTATACATTTTATTTTATTTACAGCAAACGTGTTAGACGCACTGCATCATGGCATATTTCACCAGAATATAATTTACAGCACCATGCTCAATTCGAAAGACAAGTAAATGTTTATCCCATTGAAAAACAATCAAATTTATTTTCTAATAAATATTTAGAGGAACAGCCCTATTCTGCAGACAGATGTAATGGAATTATTTCTAATAATATGAGAGACGAGATAACATGTTTACGTAATCAGATGAATGCATCGATTTCAGCAGAACAATACAAAATTTCAAATAATGATTTGAATCTTCCTGGATTTAAAGATTTACATTTGACGAATAACTGTACAACTTCATATGTGCGTAGAGCATCATCTTTTCATGGAAAAGACTTTGTAGATAATTCATGTTATTTTGATAAAAAAATAGATGACTTAAAAAAGACCAACAGTCATCAGAACATAGCCTTAAATAATGATTGTTTACAAAGAGACAATATTGTTTCCGAAGGCTCAAAGGAAATATCTTGGAAAGATGCAGATAAATATTTTCAATCAGCATCTCGAACAAACACGCCTGCTCCACAAACTGGTAGGGCATCAGTCGCAAAGCTTCGAACGCAAAATGCTGGTATGGTGCTAGCCAAAGCGAAATTATTTGATGAATGCACAACGAAAACGTCCGAGTTTCCTTCTGCCAATGTATTAAACAGAAAACAGTGTGGTAATAATGCAAATAAACATTCTCGGAATACAGTTAAAGAAATAGATGTAAGCACTGAACATTTTAAGCAATCATGTAAAAGGACACAAGTTTCTCGAAAACATTCTAATAAGGATTTGAAAAGTAAAGTACTATCTCCAAATGCGTCGGTACAAATCAAAACACAAATAATGGATGCATCATTGAAACCACTTCAAGAACGAGTAGATAAGAATTATCGTTCTGCACAAAAATTCGAATTACAAAATCAGAAACTTTTGAATAAAGATCCAATTATACATCAAACTTTTGCTAAAGATAAAGGAATTAATGTTACAGATAAAACGGAAATTCGTCAAAAAGAAAATATTGCTACAAAAACATCGCCATTGACAAAAATGTCTATCAATACAATGCTGGAGAATTCAAATATGTCTCCGTATAAGTCAGATGTTAACAAAACGCCACATATTAAACGACCTTTAACAGTAAAGACTCCAAAAAGTTCTAAATTGGTGCGAAGAGCTCCAGTTGATACACGTAGAACACCATTGAAAGCAACAGCACAATTAGGAACTCCAAAACGTCAAAGCCCTAAAAGTATCTTGAAAACAAAAACTCTCAGTATGCATACATAACAGATACACATATTATAATCATAAATATTGTATGTTGAATTCATATTATTCTCATATATACATATGTTATTTTAAGAAATTATACAATTTTTATACATATATATATATTTTTATAAGTATAATATCCGTTTTATGGTGTTCCTAGTATATTAAATACATTAATATTAACAGAATACGCAGAAGTTAGTGAAAGGATAAGAATAGAATGTAGAATCACAAATAAAAATAATAGTTAATACATAAATGTTTAAAGTCATAAATCATCATAATTTTAAACCAATGACTGTATAAACATGTGATATATAAAGAGATGCCTTTGTGAATTTATATTTTTCCATATTTTACAGTTAAAGACTCTGAAAACAATGAAATTGTTATTTGAAATATTTTTAAGAAGCTAGTCATTGCATATATCCGCCTTTATTCACATATGTCCTTATTATATGCATTATCATTCACATGACAAATTCAAATCCATTGTAATATTTATATTGTTGCTCATTAACATGTAATACAAATCATCATAATTGACATTTGACTTGTGAATGTATCTATTTTACCATAACATTAATTAAATCGTTATTTTATTTATATATATTTCTTTGCTATTTTTCGCTAAAAAAAGAATATATCTGCATCGCTCCCGCCCCTTTTTAAATGTTTACAATAACATACATATGACAGCATGTCTAATGAAAGAAAGAATCATCATTATCCACGTGGTTCAACGCAATATTAATCATTGACGCATGACCAATCACGTGGCACCGCCGGCCTTCGCTTACTGTCAAATTAATGGTTGATATTTCGCGTCTTATGCGAGTAAAATTAACGATAAGATTAGGGCTTCAAAATCGTAATATTATATTACTGTATTGTTTGCCTCGAGGTTTTCGTGTGTAAAAAAAAAAAAAAGAAAAAGACGAAGACACCTGCGGTATCCTCCAAAACGAATTATTTGTGTACATATACGGCGGGGTTAGGATAATCGAAGATTATCGTAACGATATCAGCGCCACGTTTTAACACCGAAACTCGTTTTGGTTACAGCTGTGAGGTACGAAACCGTCGTAAAATTCTCTGTGTGACAAGTGTCAGCTATATCTTTCTCTTTTTCGGATATATAAACGCGACTTTTTGCTAACTGACGAGAGAGAATATTTTCAGCACGAAAATGAGGGAGGCTGGAATTATGCTGATAAGCACCGCGCTAACGTGCGTTGTTATCGGCAATGCGTATTATCAAAGAAAACAATTCTATCCGACCGTTGTTCACATAACCAAATCCAATCCGAGCATGACCGTGAGTTTTTTTTTTCGTAACGTGACATTTCTGATAAGCCACACGACTACCGTGTGCTTATTACCATTACATATGTATTGCTTTGTACTCAGGTGATTTACGCGCAAGGATTCATACTCGCGTTCATGATAAACGCCTTTCTGCGTAAAATCTTTTTCGGTACCTTACGCGCTGCCGAGCTCGAGGTGAGTCCCTTGAACTCTTTCTTAACTTTTCTTAACTGTTTATCGATTTTTTCGCATAATGCTATTTATTCTTGTTTGCAGCATCTGGTAGAAAAAGTGTGGTATGCGGTGACGGAAACATGCTTAGCATTTACAGTGTTCAGAGATGATTTCAGTCCTAAGTTTATAGCGTTATTTACTCTCCTCTTGTTCTTGAAGTCATTTCACTGGCTTGCAGAAGACCGTGTCGATTATGTGAGTTAAATTTCAAATCATTATACTTGAAATATTCATGTGTATCAAATACATATGATTTTTATTGTACGTGGCAAAGTTATTTGTAATTATCTATAAATATCTAAACATACATATTTGACTAATTTATGTCCTGTTATTTAGATGGAAAGAAGCCCAGTAATCACATGGTTATTTCATCTCAGAGTTGCTACTTTACTAGGACTTTTATTTGGCATAAATTTAACAATGATTCATTATGCATATAATACAACAGCTACTAAAGGACCTTCTGTACAACTTGTATTTGGTTTTGAATATGCAATTTTACTGACTGTTGTTTTTAATATCACTGTAAAATATGTATTACACACTATTGATCTACAGAGTGAAAATCCATGGGATAACAAGCCAGTATTTTTGTTGTATACAGAATTGATTATTGGCTTATTAAAGGTAATTGATCTAATATAAGAATTTTGTCATAGTTTGTAATTTGACATATATATATCTTGTGAATTGAAACAATTGTTTCTCTTGCAGGTTATCCTCTATGTTGCCTTTGTGACTTTAATGATAAAGTTATTCACATTACCTCTATTTGCATTGCGTCCTATGTATTATACAATGCGTGACTTTAAAAAAGCATTTCATGATATTGTAATGTCACGAAGGGCCATCAGGAATATGAATACACTTTATCCAGATGCAACAACTGAAGAATTAGCTGCTGCTGATAATGTCTGCATAATATGCCGGTAAGAATATTGCAAGTAAAATTATCTCATAATGTCTTTAATGTGGCTTAATGTGTGTATATTAAACTGATACAGGGAAGAAATGGTTGCAGCTAGTAAAAAATTGCCATGCAATCACATTTTCCATACTGCTTGTCTACGTTCTTGGTTTCAACGTCAACAAACATGTCCGACGTGCCGTTTGAATATTTTGCGACCTACACCGAACAATGCACCACCAAGGCAACAAAATCCTCCCCAGCCAGGACCGCAGGCGCCTCCTCAACCTCCACAAGCACCTGGTGGCAATCCCCCTATTGGTATGATTTTATATTTGTTAGATTCGAGTTTTATATATGTGAAAAATATTCATTTTTAATCTAATTTCTATTATTTAAAATATATAGGGCCACCATTACATTTCCCAGTATTTTGGGCTGCAGCAGCAGCAACCACCTCAAAATAATGCTGGAAGTACGCCTCCACCTCAAAGTATACCACCTACTGGAAATATACCGCTTTTCCCGCCACTATTTCCTGCAATAGTGCCATTACCACCTATTCCTGTACCACCACCAAATTTAACTGAACTAAGTGAAGAAGAGCTTAGAGCGATGGAAGGTAATTTGCGACAAGCTGTTCAGGCCAGGATACAAACGTTGCAAAGAATTCAACTTTTACTGGATGCAGCCAATGCAATGATGAATCAATATCAAACAGTGGCTGTTACAGCTAAGTGAGTGTGTAATCTAAATTATGCATTTTATAAACATTTATATATAAATAATATGATTTGAAATTACAGCATTCCTGTGCATAACAGTTCTGCAAGCAATATCGATAGTACATTGGATACGTCTACAATGACAAAACCAAGTACAAGCAATATAGCGCATGCAAACGCTGAGATCACTGGCGAAAATTCTCAGGTTAAAACGGAAGATACTCCTATTCCAAGTACATCTAAAGAAAATACTTCTTTTCCAAGTACATCAAAAGAAGACGTTTCTACATTTAACGAATCTACCGATATGCCAGATTTGTCTAGGACTGAGACGGAATCTTCGAACGAACAAGAAACGCTGCGCAGACGTAGATTACAAAAATTTTCACCTCCGCCAGCAACAGAATAAATAAAAATAAAATTGTGTGATAAAGATTATGTAACATAATAGTCTTTAATTTGGTTAAATATCGGCCTCAATTAATTCAAACAATTAATAATTGAGGACTGTAACAACTAAAGTTTGGATTTTGTGATCGATATGAGAGAATTGAATGATATTTGAATTAGTCAGTCAATCTGTTAAGGAAAGATAGAAATCATTATAAAGAATTCTCTAGCGATTGTTAAATCCAAGACTTAGTAATAACTGAGACTGAAAGCTCGAGACTCAAATCATAAACTGAAGTTAAAATATCAGCATTCATGAACATGTGAAGAATTATTTTTTAATGAAATGACAATTTTTTTTGTCTTTCTTTTTATAAATCAGAGTATTATCTTTCTATTATCGAAATATGTATGAGAGGTATGATAAATTAGTTCTATTGGCATTACAATTTTGAGATTTACAATCATGTTTATTTGTATATAATTAGATTTTCTCTTAGATTCCTTATATAGTTCTTACAATCGTATAGAAAAATTTCTTGTGAAACTTTGTGAAATTCTCTCTCTATATTCTTTACATAAAATGTATTTGAGTACCTTTGCCCTTAAGCTTTAATATATAAAATTTCTCTCTTACGTATAGTTATAATTATAATCATATTACTTGTAAATAAGCAATTTTTCTCTTATTCTTTTACGATCGAATCAAGAAAAGATATCAATATTAATTACAACAATAATAGTACAAGCATTTCTAATAATTATAGCATACTATAATATATAATTATTATATTATATTATACCA
>NW_021851167.1:711030-720648 GCF_003651465.1 Formica exsecta
ATTATATTATATTATACTATATATAAAAAATATACTATATAATTATTTATTAATAACATATAATCCTTTTTCTTTTTTTTTTGTAAAAATCCATTATTTACTATATGCTTGTAAAATTATATATATGAGAAACACAAAGATATAAACTTAAACTTGATTTGAATAAATATGATTTTAAATTCCTTTCCTATAAATAACATCAATATTCTTGTTATTCTAGTATGGCATTCGATTATATATGCAAACAAGTAAATTCTTAAATAAAAGATAGGATTTTAAAATATTGCGCACAGGATAAGTATAACTATACATTAAAGTAAAATTTTCACAAGAATATATTATTTTTCTCTTCAAATATGTATATTTATAACATAAATTTTTTCAATAGAATTTTAAATTATATATATGCATTTTTATAACTAACTTTTTTTTACAATTATCTCAATAGCAATGTGAAAAATAAGGTGGATATTAATAGAAAGAAATGATTTATTGTCATAGAAAATGTATTGTCATTTATTTTTATCAAATATATTATATGTTATTCTTTTTCTTGCTATGAGCATGTATGTATAATTATTAGAAATACATTACTCTTTCTTAAAAAGAATCACATTTTTATATTTGACACATTTGTGAGAAAACTATCGATCTAATAACAAATGCGATTGTGCGATGTGAAAAAATTAAAAAGCTGTATAACACGCGATATGAGACAAAAATGCATCTGGCATAAATTGTCTATCAAGTCTTATTGATCACTCGAAAAGTATATTTATAACCTCATTTTAACATCTCGAAATGCGCACGCTCTTCGTTTCGTAAAACAGAATATATATATCTGACACCGGGACTCGTTGCACATTAAAATACAGCGAATTTTTCGATAAATTAATTAGACTGATTTTCATCTAATAATACTCGCAAATACATCGCATCATTTAATATCCATTTAATTAATTTGTCTCTTTCTACGGTAAAAAAAAAAACGATTCGTCCATCCAATATCGATATTTGGATGAAATAACAACATGTATTATATACTCATATAAATTTTTATAATCTTGTACATTCTGTCTTTTTCTATATTATCATGTGTGCGTGTGTTATGTGTGTGTCATATATATACAATTATATCTTATCTTACAATTAGTAAAATTATTTTATCGCACATTGTAAAAAAAAAAAAAAAAAAAACATGAAAATGAGAGGACTAGAATACACTGCATTGAACTGTCAAGTTGCAAACTTAAATAATACAGTAAATCTCAAAATTACATATTCAGAATCTTAGAAGAATATAACAAGTATTGAATGTTAAATTTCATATTGTATATATCCAATTTACATATTGGATGAAGGTAATAATAAAAAAATAATCTGTTATATTTTTCCATTATCGAGAATCGTTAATAATTTGTCATAATTCGAAAATAGGCCGCAATCCAATTAGTATTATTATTGCTCTGTTTTCAAAGGAAAGAAATATCATTTGATATTATTCGAAAAAAAAAAAAAAAAAAAACTGGTCAAATTTTTCGATTAATATATTTTTATATGCATTTTATGACGTTCACCGCATTTTAACATTTCAAAGTCGTCACTTTCCGAAAGTCGCTCGGCCATCTTTGAATCATGACATCATCAGCGATCGAGTCGAATCTGTCGTTGGATTCTCTGTGTTCCGAAAAAGATTCATTCGCACGGCGTCGAAGAGAAGGAAGCATGGCGTTTCTCAAACGCACAGGAAATAAAAAAGAAATCGCATAGAATTGGCAAGAACGTTTACCGAACGTACCACTTCTCGCGTTACCGACGGCGTGACCTCGACATCGTTATCATCGTCGCGATCTAGATTTCTCCGACTTTTGTATCGTCGACCCATCGATATATCCGTATATATAGAATCGGCGACCACGATTATATACTCTATCGCGATGTCATAAACGACTCGATCGGTACGGTTATGATATCGTTCCAAGCTCGATAAGAGTGTATCCGCCATATAATCGTTGAACGAGGGTCGTTGAATCGTTGAACCGTTCGAAATTCGCGCCAGCATCCTTGTGTCGTATGCGGGAGACCCCGTGGCGCGTTGTTATGATCTATCATGGCGGAATGTAGTGTTGTGGCTGCTTGTGGGTTGCCTATGTCAATTTTAGAGTGATATAGCTTAGGGGAAACGCGGAACGAACGGCGATGCGAGCCGGCGACGACTGTCACGGGTATTCGCGTGAGATAATCGTGTTCCTATGAGCAGCCGCATCGCGGAGGTAGCCTCTATCGTTCGGGCTCTCTACGTTCGCCGCCGCCGCCGCGGGAAGAATCGTACACAGCAACGAGAATCGTACACACGGCGTTCGCCGTCGACGGGGAGTATCGCCTATCGAAGTAAAATCGCGACATCCGCAAGCCGATCGGGTGTCTCGTATCTAAGACCGGTGTGTCTCGAACACGTCGCGAACGCTACACGTGAGAGTGCAAGTACGTACGTCGTGCGGACGTTTCCCGCGCGCACTCGTCTCTTTCAGGGAGAGTTTTTCATTAGGAGACGCACCACGAGCATCGCCGGGGGGTAATTTGCGTAAAGAGAACGGTGCGTCGTGCACATTCAGCGTCATAGATAATTCGGCGAAGCCACGAGAAAGGCCGGGGAAGTGCGGAACTACCATTGCTCATGCTATGCTCCAAGTCTGCCGAAACACGCGTTTCCTCGACCGATTGACGCCGAAATCGACTGGTGTATAAAACTTGGTGTTTCGTTATCCGTCACACGCAGGTTCCGACTGAAACACTAGTCTCACGCAGCGCGCGTGTGTCTTTCGATAAAGACATTGATATACCAAGCACATTTTGTTTATACTATACATAGGATGCAATAACAAGAAACCTTGATGAATTGTATAAGGGCATGTGGAAATTTAACATATCTCCGTTTTTGTCCACTCATTGATTGGTTAAATATCTGAAGGTTTCCTATAGAGAGATAATCGCTGAGAGAGCCAAAGATTGAGCTAATTCGGAAAGGCATGCAGAATAGTTGGTGATATCAGAGAGAAAGTGCACTAAATAGTTTTACAATATGACGGATACACGTAGGAGAGTGAAATTGTATGCTCTTAATGCAGATAGACAATGGGATGATCGTGGCACAGGCCATGTTTCCTCCTCCTATGTAGATAGATTAAAGGGGATTTCTCTTTTAGTAAGAGCGGAAAGCGATGGCTCTGTTTTACTGGAGAGTAGAATACAACCTGATACAGCATATCAGAAACAACAGGTAATAAGCGATTGAAGAATTTTATTGATTTGCTTTTGTTACGACTGTATTATAAAGAGGTCCTTATGATTTTCTATATATTTTGTCTTTGTCATATTCATATCGTCAATCATACGTGTTATGCTACCATGGTATATGGCTAATGCAAATCTTCTGTGATTTACAAAAGTTGTAAATATTTATATTTGTGAATAATAAAACTATAAAACGGTGTCAGTTTTATGTTAGAAAAATAAAAATAATATATTCCTTTAAAAAATAACATATTTCTTTAATTTCTTGATAAAATTTGAAATAAGAAAATGATTTGTAATATTATTCGCCATAGAATATTTGATACTTTTATAAACCATTTGTAAACCAGATTTTTTTTTATATTGTAAATATTAACATAGTGGATATATAATTTATGTAGCATGATATAGAAAAGCAATAAAAGGAGGATTAGTATATACATAGATATATACAAGTAAATTGTTGTATGATTTTAGGACACTTTAATAGTATGGTCTGAAGGAGATAATTTCGACTTAGCCCTAAGTTTTCAAGAAAAGGCTGGCTGTGACGAAATATGGGAAAAGATTTGTCAAGTTCAAGGCAAGGATCCATCTGTAGAAATTACACAAGACATTGTGGAGGAATCTGAAGATGAACGGTTTGATGATATGTCAGATGCAGCACCACCTATCGAATTACCTCCGTGTGAACTTAGTCGATTGGAAGATATTAACGAGCTCATAGAAAATTGTTTAACATCCCCAATGAGAAAAGAAAAATTAGCAGTAGCACTAGAATCCGAAGGTTATATTAAGAAATTGCTAAATCTTTTTCGTACGTGTGAAGATTTAGAGAACATTGAGGGATTGCATCATCTTTATGATATATTCAAAAATATTTTCCTACTTAATAAGAATGCATTGTTTGAAGTTATGTTCAGCGATGATACAATTTTTGATGTTGTTGGATGTTTGGAATACGAGCCAACGTTATCTCAGCCAAAGAGGCATAGAGAATACCTGCGACAGTTAGCCAGATTTAAACAAGCAATTCCTATCACAAATACCGAACTGTTAGCTAAGATCCATCAAACGTACAGAGTTCAATACATTCAAGATGTAGTGCTGCCAACCCCGAGTGTATTCGAGGATAACATGTTGAGTACATTGAGTAGTTTTATATTCTTCAATAAAGTTGAAATAGTGACTTTGATACAGGATGATGAGAAATTTCTTACTGAACTTTTTCGTCAGTTAACAGACGAAGCGACCTTAGATAGCAAGAGACGCGATTTGGTTCTTTTTTTAAAGGAATTTTGCAATTTTTCGCAAAATCTTCAGCCGCAAGGGAAAGCTTGGTATACTTCCCGCTTTAGAAATCACTTTAGCGATGAACGATGCGCAGACAAAAACGGCCAGTATAGATATATTGACTTATATCGTGGAATATTCTCCAAGTGTTGTACGAGATTATACATTACAACAGATAAATAACACAGAACAGGACCAAATGTTAGTGAATGTAATAGTTGCTCAACTTGTCGGAGATAGCGATCCTGAGTTGGGCGGTGCAGTCCAGTTGGCTGGTGTGCTACGTTTACTTCTGGATCCAGAGAACATGTTGGCTTCTGTTAACAAATCAGAAAAGACTGATTTCTTAAATTACTTTTACAAGAATAGTATTGGTACTTTAATAGCGCCTCTCCTAGCAAACACAATCGGAGAACGACCTGCAAGAGAGGATTATAGAACAGTACAACTTTTGGGATTGATCTTGGAGCTGTTATCATTCTGTGTGGAACACCACACATACCACATTAAGAACTGCATATTGAACAAAGATTTACTTAGAAGAATATTGGTTTTAATGAAATCAACACACACATTTCTAGTACTATGTGCACTAAGGTTTATGAGGAAAATTATAGCTCTAAAGGACGAGTTTTATAATAGATATATAATTAAGGGTAATTTATTTGCCCCTGTATTCGATGCATTTGTAAGAAACAATGGTAGATACAATCTTCTGGATTCAGCTATATTGGAAATGTTTGAGTTTATCAAATTGGTAAGTGTGATAGTGCTTACAATTAATAGAGATTACAGGTAAAATCGAGTTTTTATTACTTTTATTTACACATTTTGTTGTAATGTTCTAGGAGGATATCAAGTCACTATGTTCACATGTTGTTGAAAACTTTTCAAAGGAACTGGAAGCAATTGATTATGTACAAACATTTAAGGCATTGAAGTTAAGGTACGAACAACATCAAGACAAATTAAAAGATCGTGATAGAACCACAATTGACAGGTATATACATTACGAAATGTACATTTTCTATATTTTTGTTATAACAAAAATAAAATGAAGAACAAAATTGTGTAGAATATGTTACATGATATAATAAATGTACCAATACAGAAACTGTCGGGACAATTATTTCTATATGTCATAATAGATGTAATGTATTAAAATAACTTTTTTTTTATGCGTAGTGTTCCATCAATTTTGCGGAATAGTCGGTACCGAAGAGACCAGAGGCAGCTAGAGGAGGAGGAAGAACTATGGTTTAACGAAGAGGAGGAGTATGATGAGGGTAAGGCGGTAGTACCCGCGATAGCAACAGATGTTATACTTCCGGTTTCTGTCAAGAAACAATCGTTATTTTCAAATTTTGCACTTAATTTTGCTCTTGCAGATTCAAAGAGTCATCAGCAGCAACAGCAACAGCAGTCTGTGTTAAACAACAATACTTCTAATAATAACATTACCTCGCAACAACCGCAAATCAATAATAGTTCGTCAACAACGAATGAATCGCCAATTGCTTCGGACATAAATCCTACTCCGGCTATCGGAACTGTGGAAAAAACAGGAACTGCACTATTCAAAAAGGTAAATCTTCCAAAAAAGATATATATACATATTTGGAATATTTTAGTAGTACAATATAAATGTAGTAGTAACATATTTTTTTTTATATGCCACTAAGTTAATTGATACTCAAAGTCACCTATTGACATAGTAATTAAGTTGATTTGTAAATAGCAATTTATATACAGACAAATCTTATAGTAATCTGTAGGTTTCGTATGAAATTAAAATTTAGCAATTTAATTTTCAGGGATTAGTCGATTATGAAGGAGATTCAGATGAGGACGATGACGATTCGGAGTCAAGTCCCTCCCCAAAACGACAACGATTGTCATAGTAGGCAAACTTGGAAAGAACAAGACATTTGTGATTTTTAATTACTATTATCATTTTACGACCCTCCTACATGTAAAAACAGATCTATCCTCTCATTTTTGAAAGAGACATAGATTGAGCTCTTGCTAAGGAACGGACACAACAATAAGTGCTTTTAAAGGAAATTTGTGGTGGGCACTCATTCATAGGTCTGTGTATAGTATGCAAAACATAAATAGGGTCTGAATGAAAACTGAGTAAATTATATCGGTCGAATGTCAGTAAAACAAAGGAAGAATGAACTTTCTTTAATGAAACGAACAGTGGTAGTATTGTGGCATAATATGATGTAGCACGATGTACTATATAATGCGTAAAGAAAAGTTACAGATATTAAACGAATCATAGTCCATTCCACTTGTCTGGAAACACCTTGTGCACTAGGGAAAATAATCTCATGGATAATTATGAATAAACTAAGAGAATTTGGCTATAGATAGCCAAATTCAACTGATTTACAGATATAGGAGTTCTCTAAGCATATGCTTAGATACTCGGTAATACTGCAATGTCGTAGTTAAACTGTGACTACAGTGATTACAATTATCTGGTAAATCTGTTAAAAAGGAACTTACAATATGCGTTGTAAGATCAGATTTGAAGAAGACAAAGAGTACATGATGTACCGCACAAGAACAACCGAGCGCTTTGTTTTGCCATTTGTACGTTTCTTATCGCCTGTTGTGCGATAGAGAGACCTATGCTTCGAGGGGGTCAGGCACTATGAAACTTTATCCAGTTCGACAGAAATAGTATTTAGTTTGTATATATATGTATATTTGTAACGATTGTAAAACACAATCATACTTGAATTAAACAGAAACACATAATTTCTTTAAGAAATCAGTTCCCTTTAAAATACTTTCAATAAGCTTTTCGGTTGTCAATGTAAGTAGTAGTAACTGTATAATAAATATTTGATTTATGTATATTTACCAGTCTGCACTTCATGCCCAATGTTAATCCTTGATGTATAAAGAATTATAACCTGGATGTGTATCATGCGATTCTTGAACATTAAGTTTCAAGCATATTGTTCATATAAATTATTTGTATCTACATGGGCAAAATGAAGCCAAAAATCGCAGAAAAGCGCTTTATATATAAAAACATTACTTTCTAAATATTTTATAAAGTTACACATAATTTAATTTTGTTGAATTATAAGCATGTTTATAATGCAATATATACTTTATATATATTGGATAGAAAAAAAGATAATGCCAGAAGATGCAATATAAAATTTTAATTTGTGCTTGCTATTAAAGACTTGACACAAAATATTTTATTTTATAGAAATGTAACACATTTTTAAACAAAATATATATAATTGCTTTAGATACATTATATGTATATATAAAATACGTATATATGAATGAGCTCCAAAAGAAATTTTTTTTTTTTCTAATTTATACAACCGATAAAGCTGACAATGGAAACATGATAGTTTTTAGCATTTACCATTATTCCTATAGTATTTGTTAAAACATTTATTTTTGCATTGTTTTTGATTTAGTTAATTTCATACACAGAGTGTTAAAAGCTAATGTACAAATTTTCCAACAATATGCCTAATATCCAGAAAAATTTCCAAGACTGCTTTAGAACTGTAAGTACATATGCTTGAAATATCGAATGAGAGGATACATACACATGTACACATATACATATATATTGACTTATGATACTGCGAAAGAGAGATTTAAAAAAGTTAATTCACATCACGAGATGAACAAATTGTGAATATCTGAATAGGCAAATTTGCTGGAGCTGAGTGATACATGTACATAAAATGTTGTGCAACTTGGACTGATGACAAAAACTGAAATGTAACAAAGGCTAATATTAATTAGTTAAGTAAGATGATGCTGAGTAATGTTGTTCTTTATGTGTGTTTTACGTATATCCACAATTTATTCGATAAAATGAAAAAAATATATTAAACCTAAAATGTGCTACATTTTGGGTGCAAAGAATGTGCAGTAAGTAAAAAAAACTAAAAATAAATTAATATCTAAGTGATACTAGAAAATAAAAATGCGATCTCGTGCTATTTCAATCAAGAGAGAAATTTGATATATATATTTATATACAGAGTATTCTGGACTATGTTTTTTTCATCTATTTCGTCATCACTGATAAACTTGGTCATTGTCCGCAAATTCTTGCATCTCTTCTCGTTTCGATTTTTATATTAGTTTTAGTATATATTGTATTAAATATATTTTGAAAAGAATGAAATACAATAAACTCTAAATATATTGATTTATAATTATTATTATAAATTTAGTCAAATTTCTAAAATAAAAATTTTTTTAGTATCAAATTAAATATAATCATTTTAATGATTCAATTTACCAATAGATTAGAAGGAATCGTTTTAATTTCACGTTTATTCGTTGCCAAGAAGATTGATTCTGTGTCTTCTATTAAATATAATGTTTTATTATATATTATACATGTATAGCTTTAAAACTATACATATAGTATGATAGTCTAAAACACTCTGCTTTAAAACCGTCGCCGAGATCGCAAGCATACATTTTTCAACCGTCACATCAATGTAATATTAAAGGAAGAAGACGGACAAGCACACATTGTACAATATCACGTGCTAATAATAATATGCGTTTTAATTATGTAATGATCGAATAAGAAATTTTTTCTTTGAAAATATATATATGTATACAGACATACAACACACACGCATATATATTGAATTTTTGTGAATTAAGAGCAAGCATAAAAGATATACAATCCTGTGTGTATTATGATGATAAGTGAATGAATTGTAATTGAAAAATGATATTTTGCATTTTATTCTACTGAAGAATGAAAGATTAATCAGGCTAACAAAGAAATAATATCTAAATGCAGGATTCATAGCACAAAGCAAGCAACTACTATCGAGAAAATTCCTTAACTCTTACGAGCACTTTATCCGATATTAATTAATGAATAATTTATTTCTAAGTTTTATATTGACTGTGACGAATTTAAGATCGGTATATATATCTGAATGATATGAAAAAGATAATTATATTTAATTTAAATTTATAACAAATTATATATATTTTTTTATATATATAATT
>NW_021851167.1:720748-722183 GCF_003651465.1 Formica exsecta
ACATTAAATTTTTATATTAAACATCCATGACATTTCTACAGATATATATTATATGACAAGAGATATAAATTTATATTGCTTTTCATTATATTGTATAAAAACATGCTTTAATAATTAATTAAATATTAATGATGAAAAAGAATTAGAAATATTTATGTGTAGTATACTTATAATGCTGGTATTATGCTATGAATCCATTTCATTTATTAGAAAGTAGACTGCAAAGAAGTGAGAATGAGTGTTATAAATGTGTGTTATACAAATACAGTGTGTTGTAGAGGTGCGAAGAGTATTTAATTAAATAAAATCTAAAATTAGATGACTATATAATATTTGTCAGTGTGATCGAAGTTTTAACCTATCTTAATATCTACTTTAAATTTCTGCCAAATATGAATGTAAATAATTAATGTGATTTGATCTAATTAATATGTATAATAATTGTAAATATTTCTAAGCATTATTTTATATCTTTTATATTAGTTTATTGTTTTATATATTCTTTTTCGTACATATTTTTATGAATGTACACTTTAAACTCTCATTATTGAATATTTTGCAATATTTAAACAAATTTATATTCTTATACAAACATATATTCTTATACAAGAATATTATAGCGAGCAAATTTTAAAAAAATAATATATCTAAAAATAATATATTTTTTAATTAATTTTGTTAAATTAAACCTTCAATTAGATAAAATATAATATATATAGGCGGATGTGTATGATTGCAAATTTACCCTTTTGTTTTTGTTTTTTTTTATGAAAGATATTATTACATAAATAAAGATATTCTTTTAAAGCAATGAAACGTAGATACATCAAAGTATCTTACAATTTTTCGTACATTGTATATACGTTTCTCGGAAAACTCTGATACGTATCATTCGATAACACATTTCTCAACAACGTATACTATTTTGTCGCAAGATATCACAATTAGCATTTATGTGAAGCACTTTACTGGAATTGAGAGTTTAAGACGTATATATATCTATAATTAATATCATGAATAAGCAATATAAGGCAGAAAAATTAACTTTACTTATGCACAACTTCAGCTTTTAATCGAGCTGCAAGAGCCCTTCGTACTTGAAGTATTGAAGGATCTAAAGTTTGTGCTGCTTCCAGTTCTTGCTGCCCTTTCATACTCGCTTCGGCAACTACTCTAGCCGAGCTCGGCCGGGTTTTATTCATTTCTAACTGCTGACTTCTAGCTTCCTTTTTCAAAGCTACAAGTTTATCTCGTCTGGCTTTTAGATAATCCTGCCTCTTTTTAATATCTTCCGGATTCATCTGTAATAATGCGTAACTGAATGCAATATATTTTTGTTTCCACAAACACGTTACTATACATGTTGGTATTTTAGATCTCTCTGCTTATTTTTATAGAAAAATGCTTCCATACATATTTATTAATATATTTTATA
>NW_021851167.1:722618-729839 GCF_003651465.1 Formica exsecta
TATAGTATAATATATTAATACGTAGAATTAAAGTAAATTAAAAGTGACTACCTCATCTTCATCGGATCTCTTTTTTGAAATCGGTATTGGTTTTAGGGGCTCGGTCTTTTTAAGTTCATGAAATTTCTCTGACGATTCTTCCTCAACGGACGCAGTGGCATGTTTAATCTCTTCCGCGGATTCGTCATCCGAAGTATTCCTGGAAGCATTTTTCGACTTTCTTAGCGCTTCTTCTAATAACGCTCTTTCATTGTGATATTCGGCCGCCAAACGCTCATGTTCGGCAATCAATGTTTTTTCAGGCGATATACCTGCTTCTTCTTTCCTCTGATCTTCCAAAACTTGTTTACTATACACAGATACATAAGATAGTTAATTTAATTTCAATTTCTTCAATATACACATACATAAGATCGTTTGTTAGATTTTTATCTTTAAATAGTTTGAGTTTTACTGTTCTTATGCGACGTATATAAATAAGTTTATTTTTTATTTAGTTAAAAATAATAATGTATTGGCTTGTATATTAATTACAATACGACATACGTTATCAAGTCTTCCATGACCAATTCATCGTCAATAAAGCCATCCTCATACATGAGGGAGGCAGGTGTGAGACCGTATCTTTGCTCGATCATATTTAATGCTTGTAATTGAAGTTCCAAGTTTTTTTGTATCATCATTCTTTTGAATATCTCGTATTCATTCGCCGCCCATATTTGCTCAAACAAGTTCTATAAAATATGCTATGATGTATAATATTATACATTTAAAGAGGAGAATGAAATGACACATTTATTAATATAAATCATAGTCAAGTTGTGTGTAATGTATTATTTCTTTTACCTTTTTTTTTTTTTTACCTAAAAAGATTTGTATATATACAATATATTAATATCTATAAATATCATGCAATCTTCTTTTGTCTTTCTTTATATCGAATACATACGAGAGTTCCTTTTAATTTTATGAAATAAACACGAAAGTATAAAATATAATTTATTATATAAATAGGGATATAATGATCGTACTTGTTGAAATTGTATTGGAATCTTCGTGTCTTTGTTAACAGTGCACGCATATTCAAATTGTTCCGGTGAGATACTCATATCTTCCATAAAACAACCCAGTAGCAAATCAACTAAATTTTTATATTCTTGATATATTTTCCGATACTCTTCGCAATCTTCGGTGTTTGCCTCGAAAACTATGACATATCAGATAGATAATTATATTTATTATCATGTTTTGCTGTAATTTCATTCAGCTGAAAAGTTTCATTGGTTTTACTAGAAAAGGCTACTTTTTTTTCTGTGCGCGCGCGTGTGTATGTACATATGTGTTGCGGGGAGAAAGTATTATAGATATATATTTCGAAGCAGATGTGTATAAAAGTATAGGTAGACAAATCATTCGAAATACATGCGTATTTTTAAATGCAAACAGCATTTGTATTTAACAGTGCGTTTGTCTATATTTTACACCGAAAAAACGGCTTAATGCGAAATATATTAATAAAACGAATATATATAATGTTCGTTATAAGCGATACTGATTTCTTTTTTTTTATTTAATTGACTATTAAAAAATTTCAGCAAAAAAGAATTATCATTTTTATGATGAAAAAAAAAAACGAAAATGCTTTCGATGACTATACGAACCGAGGGACTTTTCCTCGATGAATGTCAGTAAAGGCGATGACCATATAGGGCCCTGTAGAAATCCAATCAAGGAATCGAATACCCAAGCACTGTCATCTTTGTCATTCATTTCGCTGAAATTGTCTTTGATGTTCAAATGAGAAATCGTCCACTTGTGTCGAGTGTCCCTTTTACAGTCGTGTTTGTCCGCGAGTACGACTTTTCTTAGCTTTTATAGTAGTCATAGTTACGTAGGACAAAACATGAGATATCAGAACACATTGGAATAGACCTGCGCCGATATCATTCTTCCGGATCGATGCATGTTGTCTGTCTATGGTTTCGATTACGATGAGTAGATAGATGATATCCGGAAATCAATATATAATGTAGACTACTTCATTAATATATCTACATTGGTAAACATGGACTCGTCATATGTACAAAACAGCTGTTCGAAAATAATAAAAAGAAACTATATATTAATTTATATATCCGATATATCAAGATGTAATTTATCAAAACGCGATTGTAATTCAAGATAAAATTTATACGTAGATATGTATAATTTTCGTGAAATCACGAAAAGAAAGATTAATCGAAAAAGCCCCAGACAGCACAAAACGTCCTCAGAATCATCCTGAATATGTCCAGGATGGTTCAGGATATTTGTAGGATGTTTTAAGATATTACTATAAATATATTTTATGAAAATTTAATATGCATACATGATTACTTTCGGTTATGTAGGCTATTTAATATAATTTAGAAATTTTAAGTATTGTAATAAGTATTAATGTCCTATAAATGTCCCCTGGATAACCCCTGGATGTCTGCCCTGTCTATTATATTGAATGTCCTTTGGATTTCCAGAGGACATATACATGTGCAATTAATTGTTAAAATTAATTTCGTTTAATATTAATAATTGAATTTGATGCGCACATTTTCACATATTCAAAATTATTATTTATTTAATAATTTATGAGAAATGTTACTATGCGCAACATTCCAAAAACTTTACAAAAAATAGTATTCAACCGCTAGTTAGTTTGTTTACCGCTATGCGAAGCGCAAACTCGTATTTGAGATTTGGTCATGAGAATTATATAAAGCTTGCAAAGAGCAACTAACAGGAAATTAAAAATATAATTATTTTTTATCAGTTCAATTTCTGATGCAATCCAAACATAAGGAAGTCAGATATTGGATTGTTTTGAAAATATTACACGACTCAAACCCGGAAGCCAAACCTAAAATATTCATGTACAGCACGAAAACCTCAAATATTAAAGAACGTGAACTATTTTTAGTATTAGATTTTTAGTATTGGCAGTAAATAACAGAACGCAATCTTAATTTATATTTAAATTTTAGAATTTGTTCCTTTTAACGTATGAAAAATATCCCTAACATATCCTATAGAAATCCTTAAGATGTTCCACAGGATCTCCCTGGATTCTCCAGAGGCTAGTGTACGGCTATCATTTACTCTTCCTCAGGACATCCAGAGGAGATCCGAGGATTAAAATAGGATATCCTCAGGATATCCTACATGTATGTCCTGGATGCCCTTTGGACGTCCTAAGGACATCCTTGTGCTGTCTGCTGTCTTATACATATACAAATCATGTGTAATAATTTATACACAGCGCTCTCAATTTTTACGATACAAAAGATATTCTTTTAGGCGTACAAATAATCTTCTGCTTTTATAGATAAGTATAAACTCTTATAAAAGAGATTTTCTCATTTCTCACGTGTTAATAAATGCAAGAATAATAATAGATTGGAAGGAAAGTAATGTTGTATTCTCGATAGAAAACTTTAGTGTTTTATTACAAACAAAAAAATAAGTAACAAAATTGATTCGCGCCTAAGTTTACAGAGATTTAAAATGTGGAGCGATTTTTGAATCGAAAGATAGACGGCGACGCGCTCTCTCGGAGCGCTAGGGAATTTTCTTAAATCAACCGGAGAGGAGAGAAATTGGCGCGGTCGGTGTGCCGATAACAGCCGGTAGCTCCGGGCGCGCCGGGCCGATCGCAGCGCCCGCGTGAAAACGTGGATTGTCAGCGTCCACCGCAGGCCGCAGCGGCGACAGAGTCAACATCCGGCCGACGCAGAGATGCGCACGTTTCGGCGCTCGGAAGAAGGACGCCGCGATCGTGATTTCGGGACATGAAAGCGAGATGAATGGTCGTGACACGAGGACGAGGGCCTGAGGAGAGCGCTGGGACAAAACACTCCGCGAGGGCGATTCGAAGATCCATTGTCTCCGCGCGCTCGTTCGCTATTGTTTTTTTTTTCAGTATCGCCACAGTCGTTGTCCGTCATCGTCATCGTCGTCGATCAGCCGGACGACCGCGCCGGTGCGCCGTGCGCTGCGCGTTCCTCGTGAGTGTTGCTGCTGCTGCTGCTGCCGCTACGTTGAGAGAATCGCGGCAACGACGGTGCATATAGTCTCGTTATAGGTCGTGCGAGCTCCCCTACGTGACTAATCCCGCGTGATTCGGAGGAGACGATAAAGGAGCCCGCCGTCAGGGTCAGTTATTGCCGCGTGCTACTCCGCCTACGATCCGCCCGGCGGTCACGGCACCGTTAATCCCGCGCCGAGGAAAATCGTCGAGGGATCACTCGCATCTGAAGCGGCGGGCCGGTCCTTCTCCGCCCCCTACCTCCCTCCACCGACGACCCGGCGAAGCTGAGCTTGTCGCGCGACGACAGCAAACACGGCGCGGACACATCGGGCACGAGGTACATACATCGCGCAACGCTTTCGGAACATCCTCTCGCGCGATCAAAATTCGCTGCCGAATTAGAAAAGGGAGAGGGTTAGGAGGAGAGAGAGATCAAAAGTGGCATCCTAAAAGAGGGACGGATATCCATAGAGGAAGGAGGAGGAGAGAGAGAGAGAACTCATAGACGACGCGAACGTGTGCCGGGAACATACGTCGTCCCGAGTTCCCGACGCTTGGGTTGAGCCGGAATCTCGTCTTTCCTGCGAGCGTAAGCTGCGGAGAGATGCATTCGATCCGAGAGAGAGAGAAAGAGAGAGAGAGGGAGAAATAAATTCGCGTGCTCGCCCGTATCGAAGAGAAATCAATTTTGGGCGCGTTGAACCTCGGCGCGCTACAAGAAGACAACAAACGCGATGATGTTAACAAATCTTTTCTCTTTTTCTCGGATCGTCTCGCATAAGTCTTTAGTACGGATGGCCCGTACGTTACTCATACATCGTGAACACGATCCGTATCGCGGATCTCCTCGGAACGGAAAAGCGATGCTTCTCTTCGGCCGGGCTCTCGTCACGCTATGTTTCGCGACGCCGTTTAAAAATACAACGCGCAGATATCGAGTGACGAGCGATATTTATCCGGCGCGATGTTTATGTTTTTGCGGAGTAGAGAGAGAGAGAGAGAGAGGGGAAGGAGATATTAAATTTATTTATATAGAATTATATGAGCAATGAAAAGAGAATAAATAAAAGTTAAAAATATTATCTAAAATATTGATATATTTTTTTATAAAGTTTTCAAAATATTTGCATGATGTTTTGATTTAATGATAAAATATCAATATTTATTATAATATTAAACAATTATATCTTTGTAAGAAACAGAGGCTCCAAAATAAATATTGAACTTATAATTTTTTCCATCTCTTTAAAATTCTGTCACTTATAAAATTCACAGTTCCAAATTTTATTTTATTCTAGTGTACACTATAATGTTATACACACTGTTCTCCAAACAGAAATGTGTTTTCCTATAGGTTACATTCCGAACACGCATCTACCACTGCAATATAAATAGTCAAGGAGTTATCTGCTTGGACATATTAAAGGACAATTGGTCTCCTGCATTGACAATTTCAAAGGTCTTACTGTCAATATGTTCCCTTTTAACAGACTGCAATCCAGGTGGGCATTATAATAAATTATCTACTAATTCATTTACAAATTCAGTATACAATGTATACATTGCAAACAATGAATATATTTATGGCATATATATATGTGTGTGTTTCCAAAATTATATTTTATGGATACCACACGCACACATTCTCTTTTACATAATTATTACATAGATCTCGTGTAATTTTATTTTACAGCTGATCCATTGGTAGGTAGTATAGCCACACAATACCTACAAAATAGAGAAGAACATGATCGCATAGCACGGCTTTGGACTAAGCGCTATGCTACATGAGCATGTTCTTAATTTATATTAAACTCCTATTAGTCTCATGCCAATCATGACTTATGATCGCTGCTGCTCTCATACAACTTGTCTCATATGTAGCCCATATACATCTTTATCTATGATCATGTTGGTCAGAAAACACAAGTGATCAAAGGCCGTTTGAGATCAGCTCAAACATGATTGTGATGTGCTTTTATGTTGAGTATGTAATGTGCCTAAGACGAATGAATGTGCGTGCAAGTGTGTTTAAACAGTGTGTTAGGGCATAATGAGACAGGAGTTTTTCACTTAAAAGTTACAATGAGATAGTATTTAAATGGATTGTATTGTGTATCAGCAATACTACCCATAATGCTGCTAATGTTTTTAGTTGTCGATGGAAATTCTTTGTTTTACGATACCTTGTCGAGCACGCGCGAAACATAGCACGAGATAATCGTTTTCTCGGTGTTTGATTATACAATGCATATATATTAATTTTCTATATCGCTTTGCGTTATCAAAGTTGTTAATTAAACATAATTTTAATTTACCTGCAAAACAATGAAATTTATTTCTCTATTTACTTTGTACATGTGACGCAGATTCACATGTGAAGCACATTTTATCAATAATTTTACTGCTTTTTTTCTAATAAACTTTTATTTTATGCTTCATAGAAACATTAATTGCCAATGCGTAATTAATTTTTTTATAAGGATATTTTATGAACTCCAACTATATCAAAACAAAAATGTAATATGTATCTAATGTATTCCCCCATTATGCTTGAAAATTATTTTGGAATTTATGATATATACTTTTTTTTTTTTTTTTCTTTTTTTTCTAACCAATGTTGGTGCAATTTGTGTGTTTTTAGACTTTTCATATTATTTAATTGTTTTAGAGAATACTCTTACATATCAATTCTGTTGCATATTTGAAACACCCAGAAGTCCGAGCGTATTAAATACTTTAATTCATGAACAATATTAATAATCTAAAGTATAAGTAATTAAATATATAGGTGACATAAAATATCGATATAGAGGGCCATTTTTTTCATAATTAAACTCATATTTTTATATTGAATTATTCAATTTAAATTATTATAATTCATACATGTGTCTCACCTAACTTGAGGTATAAACTAGTAACATATATAACTATAATTTAGCCATTGCAAACTTACTGGCATACAATTTTGTGTTCATAATACACAGAAATATGTGTAATGTTCTGCATGAAGCAGACGTAAATGTTTATTTTGTATCGATTGTCTGGGCCCAGCCGTAAAAATGTAATTGTAAATAAATTTACTGTATACTTATATGCTGATATATTCAAAAAACTTGTAATTCTGACCCGAATTTATATTCTGTCTATATATATATATA
>NW_021851167.1:729855-818085 GCF_003651465.1 Formica exsecta
TTTTTTACTACAGAATCATGTCGTCAGGAGCAGGATCCAGTGGAACTGGACGAGGACGTGGTTCCTCCTTGGCAGACAATAAACCAGAAAGTAAAGAAGCTAAGCCAAATCCAAAGATGTCAAAAGCTTTAGGAACTTCCGCTAAAAGGTGCAACATATTTTTGTCTCCCACAACGCAATAGCTATATAGCTAATGTGATGGTAATTTGTAGCTACTAAACATATTTAATATTTTTATCAGGATACAAAAAGAATTGGCAGAAATCACATTAGATCCACCTCCCAATTGCAGGTATACTATTATTGTCAACTATATGCAGTGAAATAAAACTTCAGAATTACATTTAAAATGTGGTTTATACTTTATAAGAATAATATATGTGCATAGTAAATTAATTAAAATAAATTTTATTTTATTTTATTTTACAGTGCAGGACCAAAAGGTGATAACTTATACGAGTGGGTTTCTACCATATTAGGTCCCCCAGGTTCAGTTTATGAGGGTGGTGTATTTTTTCTTGATATACATTTCTCACCAGAATACCCCTTTAAACCTCCTAAGGTAGGTTGCTAGTTTTATTAATTCCCAGAAGTCCGAGCGTATTAAATACTTTAATTATCTCTAAGATGTCAGACATATATGAACTTAGCGTCTTTTAAATAATTTCTTATAGTTTTTTATATCATGTGAAGATTTCACAAATGCAAGGTGATTAAAGTCACTTTGTACATATCTGTTCTAAAATATAGATGGTTGCTTATAAAAATATTGGATAGTAAGTGTAATTATAGTTTATATAAAGATGATGAAACGAAGACAGAGAGAGGAGAATAGAGTTTGCTTGATGAGTACTGATATTGTACAGTTTATTATGTAAAGTAAACGCGCTTTGCATCCTTTCCGTTACGAAATTTTCGAGGAATGTAAATATCGCGTGAAGTGCATGTGCGAAATATGCGATTCGCGTAAGTTCCTATATTAAAATTAAATATTCTTGAACTTTAATTTAGTCGACAAACCTTGGCTCTTTATATTTTGTAAGCTAATATGATGTGTGCAGTTTCAACACTATATGAATTAAAGTGGAACAGATAAGTCAATCCTGCCTCGGGTTTGTAAATATAGATCATTATATATAAAATATTACATGTACATGCCCACACGTGTATTTGTGAGAAATTACCGAAATACTAACAAAATATAATAGATCTCGTTATTTCTAAATGTCGTATATATATTAAATAAAAAATAAATGTAGTCATATACGCGCTAAAAACGAGAGCACGCTATATCTGTGAATCCAATCTGAAATTTATAAGCTGTATTAAATTTTCTTGTAAAAAGAAGGCAAATATAGAAAGGAAAAAGCCATTTATTTACGCGATTTCGATAATCTAAAATTTGCAATATGCCGAAAAAGATCAGTTGATCTATAAATGCTTTTTTATTCGCGTGTATAAAAAATATTAATACCAACAAAAAAAAGAACAAGTGTAAGAAAATCAGTCTTATATATATTGATAAATAATGGTCTTTTAAATAATGATATAACGAATGAAATACAATTTATTATACTCTAATGCTGGATAATTATTATTATTCTCACCTGTCCTTTTTTCTTAAATGTAAGTCTCAATTATATAAATTCTACAAGTTTTGTGTTTAGACAAACTTGTAGAAAGGTTCATAGGAAATGGGAAAAGGATCTTAATTAAAAGTGCTGTAAATGGTGTCATTAAATTTATTAGTATACATAAAAGCTAGATAAATATGTGCTAAGGACATGTTGGCTCCTAAAATACCGTAAATTTTATTGTAATAACAAAATTACGTTTGTATCACTTTAACGATATTGTGACTAATTTACGTTTATAGTAAAAATAACATAAGCAGCCAAAATATAAAATTTAGTACAAAATTATTTGTGTGTTGTGTGTGTGTGTGTGTGTGTGTGTGTGTGTGTGTATATATATATATATATACACACATGTATATGTATAAATTGAACTTTTTACTGATGATTGCACCGATCACTCAAGTTTACTAATTCTAATTAGCAATTTTTTATCCCCCCTCTTCTAAAAATCACAACTTTAGTTATCATGTAGATAGAGAAAGAGAAAATTTACTTACGCGCGACTGGCGCTAACCAATGTTGGTGCAATTTGTGTGTTTTTAGACTTTTCATATTATTTAATTGTTCTAGAGAATACTCTTACATATCAATTCTGTTACATATTTGAAACACCCAGAAGTCCGAGCGTATTAAATACTTTAATTATCTCTAAGATGTCAGACATATATGAACTTAGCGTCTTTTAAATAATTTCTTATAGTTTTTTATATCATGTGAAGATTTCACAAATGCAAGGTGATTAAAGTCACTTTGTACATATCTGTTCTAAAATATAGATGGTTGCTTATAAAAATATTGGATAGTAAGTGTAATTATAGTTTATATAAAGATGATGAAACGAAGACAGAGAGAGGAGAATAGAGTTTGCTTGATGAGTACTGATATTGTACAGTTTATTATGTAAAGTAAACGCGCTTTGCATCCTTTCCGTTACGAAATTTTCGAGGAATGTAAATATCGCGTGAAGTGCATGTGCGAAATATGCGATTCGCGTAAGTTCCTATATTAAAATTAAATATTCTTGAACTTTAATTTAGTCGACAAACCTTGGCTCTTTATATTTTGTAAGCTAATATGATGTGTGCAGTTTCAACACTATATGAATTAAAGTGGAACAGATAAGTCAATCCTGCCTCTATATGTATATATAATATGTATATATTTATATGCAAAATACCAATGTTAGTTAATACTGATTACAATAATCATCAGTCTTTCGCGTTGCCTGGTAATACATACAGAAAGTCTAAAATTTTTAATAAAATCTTTGACACAAACAGATGATTTTATACAATCAAAAGGAGCAAACTTTGGATAAGTGCTAGTTTCGATGAGTCTGTATTGCGCATGGTTTGTAGATAATATATCATTGAAATGTTTTCTCTCTCTAATCTCTATTAACTTATAACATAAACGTTACTATGTTAGGCACACTTTAATATCTCATAGCTATTATTTCTATATGTTTCTGCAACTATATGGTTATCCTACGGACGTTCATAACTATTTCTGAGATCTTGTGCATTTGCTATCATGTATATGTGCGAGTGTGTATATGTGTGCCAATGGTAAATTTAAATTATCTCACAACATTATTGTAAAATAGAGTAAATATATATCAATATATTCTGTTCCTATACATATAAATTTTTTGTGATAATTATGTTCTTTATTTTGTTAGACATATATATGTTCTAATAATATTCGATATATGTCCAAAGGAATGTTAGAATTTTTCATGCATTGTATACACAAGACTACAGAAACTTACATAATTCAATTTGAATCGTGGTACTTGAATTCGTGAAATCGACAAGACGCAGTGAAATTTTTAATTATTTTCTTTCGTTTGTTATATGTATATAAATCTAAAAAGAACATCATATATTTTTCCTTATGTATTTAAACATACATAATATTATTTAATGGCACCCAATTAGTTTCAATTTTAACAAATTACATTTTAAGAAACGTTTTTCCTTCAAATGGAAGCAAGTGAATAAATATTAATGTATTATATATATAATAGCTTTATTTTCATATTTAATTCCTTTCCCAATATTATCAAAAACTCTTTTAATATTGGAAAAAAGAATTCTATGATTATATAATATAGAGTTTAAGAAAAGTCTTTTCGTAATTCTGATGTATCACATAATAATTCCTCGATCCGTTATTTCTTTGTTGAAACAACTTGTTACTGAATAAAAATAATCTTGATTTTTTTTTGCTTTGGTCCCAAATATGAATGAACTTAGCATTAAATATGCACAAAAATATTTTTCTGGCAATAGACTGTCAAGAGCATGTAATATAATTAAGTAGAAGATGATCAATATCAGAGTTCATCGATATTACAAGCTAAATTATTGACAGAATAAAGCTAGAGCTACAGCTTCCATTCAATATTTCATTTAAATTGAGCTAAGTGTCAAGATACGCTAATTTTGTTAAATCATTGGTATATAATGTGCAAAATTTTTGTGTATGTCCAATATTACAAAATGATACTATATACATGCATATATGTATATATATATATATATATATATATATATATATATATGCACCGTCGATTACGAATAAGAGTACACTACTTTTTCTGTTTTTGTTCGTAGAACACGGAAAATTATTATATAAATTTATATCAATATTACCACAACATCGTATATATTATAAGTATGAGAGACTGTATCTTTTTTTTCGTCGATGAGGCGTGAAAAACTAATGCAAAGACTTGCGCGCATATACTCAATATGATATACCCTATTTTATGGGAGTATTAAATTATCAGAACACAAGTTTTTATTTGCAATTAAATGCTACATAAATTGTCTATTCTGCACTCTGAGGAAGATGATGCAGAAATAGAGTTTATCTTTTTAGCTTTTTTTTTTTTTTAATAAGTCTGACAAAAAATTAAGAGGAATGATGGTTACATTGAATGCTCTATCTCCTATAATGATACAAATCGTATATAATGCGCAAAAGATTACAAACTTCATGTATAAACATATCACATGAAAAAATAGATCTGTCAGATATTACATCATGGCACATTATTTAACAGGCACCTCGTTATACATGTGCCAAAAATTGATCAACATTCTATTGATATAATCTCTGTAAACAGGATCGTATACATTTTCGACTAGTTTTCTTTTTTCTCTTTTTATTGCTTCTTATACAGCGTGTGATGTATATTTTTTGGCAAATATTGGCAGTAATTTGATATTAAATAGGGGAATGTTAATATTCAAGGCATAGCACTTTTCCCTTTCTTTTTTAGAAGCAAGCAAAAGTCGAGATACCAATTTGCATTCTCTTTACAAAAGTATGTATATGTAATTTCACGTGCATTACATATCGAAGCATCGTTAATTTATCACTGTACACTAAATACTTGTGACATCATTCCTCTTTGGATATATATATATTTATTTGTAAGCACAATAAGAATGATTACGATCGTAATGAATCTACAAATATCAACCAATGTATGATGAACAATATTATGAAAATGCCTCCTAATTGATGGCAGATCAGTGTGCTGTGGTTTCGCTGCAAGTAAAAATATTACATCACTAGGCATAAAACATAAAATATTTAAAAAACATCTAGTGTTACGGCATATTAAGCGATATAATATATATATATATATAATATAAAAAACGAAAACAAAAATAACTTGACGGTTTTCACACACATGTGATATTATTATTAAAATATATAAACTTTAATAACAAGCACTTTATTGCCAACATTGGCTTGAGAAACGATATTTCAGATTATCTACGATAATCAAGTTGAAGCAATTCTATTGCTGTTTGATTGAATATATAAGTGATGTTGCATTGAAATAATTTCATTATGAATTATACGCTTTGCTATAATTCGTATAACATGAATAACTATTACTTTTTTATCTATTTCTATACACTTATACATCTCATAAGACATTTTTCATGATTATAACACTATGTAAACTTTACATTGTGATAAACAACGAAACATCTCAAGTTAGATATATAGTATTTCTTGTTTGTATTGATTCGTAGCATGTGTAGTTAATGTGTAATTGCAAATTGAGGCTAATACTTTCCTTTATTTCCTTTAATTTGTTAAATACGGAAGTTTTTTCATCAATCTAAAGAACACTGTTTAGCCACAAACTAAAAGTAAATTAGAAAAAAAAAAAAAGAACTACTATATTGCGCAGTGACACATGTTACTTTCAATCACAGTTTCTTTGCACATTTCATATTTTCACAAATATAGAACTTTTTTTTTTAACTGGTTGAATATAATTTTCTTAAAATGGATTATATAACATGCAATATAAAAGAAAATGCCCTTCATCATACACCATTAGGTTAATGCTGAAAAAGTATCCATGTACCTTAGTACTTTATTTTACATCTTGAAATATCTAATTAGTTGGGTTTCTTCCAATATTTGAATTTTATCAAAAAAGATAAATGTTTTTTTTTCTATTGCTTAATAATTTTCTCAATATCGAAAATAGAACTCATTAAAAATAAATATATATTATAACAATAGTAAATATAGCAACGAGTTTATATAAATTTGATATATACTCTCTGCATCACACTATATTAAATGCAATATTTGGAAATATATTCAAATATACTTCAATAAGAGCATATATAATATCGATCCAAAAGCAAAATAAAATCTAAGAGATACGGATACTTTTAAAATTTGAAAATGGTACTGCTTAGTATTATAGAAGAGCCTCGACAACAGTATCAATATACCACTGCATCATGCGCGGAATATTATAAAGCAAAAAATACATAGGAACGACAAAGATACATTTTTACTAATAAGCTGAACAAATACTCACGTGAAGCAGACATTAAATAAAAAGAAGCTTTAATCATATTTTTTGTAGGTTAATGCTGAAAAAGTATCCATGTACCTTAGTACTTTATTTTACATCTTGAAATATCTAATTAGTTGGTTTTTCTTTTCAATATTTGAATTTTATCAAAAAAGATAAATGTTTTTTTTTCTATTGCTTAATAATTTTCTCAATATCGAAAATAGAACTCATTAAAAATAAATATATATTATAACAATAGTAAATATAGCAACGAGTTTATATAAATTTGATATATACTCTCTGCATCACACTATATTAAATGCAATATTTGGAAATATATTCAAATATACTTCAATAAGAGCATATATAATATCGATCCAAAAGCAAAATAAAATCTAAGAGATACGGATACTTTTAAATTTTGAAAATGGTACGTACTGCTTAGTATTATAGAAGAGCCTCGACAACAGTATCAATATACCACTGCATCATGCGCGGAATATTATAAAGCAAAAAATACATAGGAACGACAAAGATACATTTTTACTAATAAGCTGAACAAATACTCACGTGAAGCAGACATTAAATAAAAAGAAGCTTTAATCATATTTTTTGTAGTGTGACTTATATAATTTCATTATCGATATTACGGTTATCGTGGCTCAACTATAACAGTATCACAATGACACTGAACGAATTAGATATACATTTATAAAAAAAAATGTAGTATATCTTCGCGAGAATAACAGATAATCTGTTATCATTAATATACAAAGTTGTTCGAGAGCTTATTGTAAAAACATACAAAACATATGTATGTGATGGTTTTACGCCTGATAGATGAGGCAAGGCCCACATACCAAAATAGCAGTGATTGGAAATCTTTAAGTCGTTTGCCTATCACGCACTTTTTAATAAAAAGTAATTACAAACTGTTTCTTTGCAATGTGTTAAAAATAGAAGCGATAAAGGAAAGAAAATATTTTATGTATAATTGTGCATGGTTAAATGGTAACGAAACAAGGGAAAAAAATAGTGACAGCTTGTGTAATAGACCAGGTTTTATACAAGTGCATTTTAGGCTTGCAATGAAAATTTGTGTCTATCAGCTTACACAGTCTCATACTCGCGGCGAATCGAGCGAGCCAAACAGCACGCAAAGATTACTCCAATCAACTAAAAAAAAGGAGAAATGATTGTTTTATTTTCTAAGCAAGTAAACTTTGCTCATTATTATTAGGTATACATGTGAAAATATTATTACATATCCAGCATTATTAATAAAAATAATGTCATAATAAATATCAAAATCTGTTTCTTTTTGTGTATATAATATCTGGTTATGATTAAATTACAATTATTCTTCTAATATAATTTACGATGAAATAGTTTGATTTAAAACTTACTTGTATGAGGGCTATGCCTATGCCCACTCCTCCCAGAATCATAGCATTATTTTCTATAGCAGATTGCAATTTCATCATGCAGCCGTCGCTAAAGGCTTGAATCGAATTTGAATCGCATTTGCTGTTCTGAGAAGGGATTTCCTTGCAGCAGGACTGAGGAACGTTATTGCCTACGAAACCAATATGGGACCAATCTGCGGGAGCATTCATGCCACAGCAATGTAACTGAAATCATTATTTTTACAATTAATTATGAGTTTTAAATAATACAAACGTATTAATAAAAAAAAAGCAGTATAATATTTCTAGCAAGTAAAAATTTTCTTTTTCTATGTATTAATACTTATCATAATGCCATTTCTTATAGCAATGGAAAAAGAGTTAAATGCAAGGATGTATAATATTTATGTATAGCAAATCATTTAATGAACTCACATCGTGCTGCATGATGTCCCACGATCGACGAATATCATCATTACTACTATACTGTCGCATAGTACTATTCAAACGATTTTCTAACATATTACCAACTTCTCCTCTCATCATGTAACCTGTGATTCCAGCGCCCAATTCCAGGGCAAATATCAACAGCAGCAAAACTGAGAACTAAAATTAAAATTATTAAACAGATGTAATACATGGAATTTTGTATTTTAATAAGTGTGTGTGTGTGTGTGTGTGTGTGTGTGAACTTTTCTTAATTATTTATCTTTAAATTTATAATTATACGTCCCTATATAAAAATGTTTAAAAGAAATATGTCTGCAATTTAAATTGATACTTTTTCAATTCTAAGAATTATTAAAAATTTAAATATTTCAATAAAAACTATTTTCATAATTCAGATTTGTCAATTTTTTATAAATGAATTTTAAATCTTGTAATATAAAAGCATCAAATTAATTTATAAATAATTTAATAGATATTACTCAAATCTGTATGTTGCTGTTATGGGAAAAGAGAATTTTTAAAAGCATTTTTATAAACTCATACCGTAATTATCATGCAATGATTTTCCTTCACGGCGCCGCAACATCCAAAGAATGATACAAGGAAGACTATGACACCGACTATTATCATTAAGACTGGTGCTGCAAAGAACCAACTATCCATAAAGTTGTTGTATCCACTGTAGGCAACCAGAATCACCGTGCCCACCGAAATAAATACGATACCGGTGATCTGAAATAATACATAAAATATTCCATATATTTTTTATCTTATACATACTAAATAACGACATAGTAACTTGATAATATTGCATTACATTACATTTTCTCTAACATGTTACGGTAATTTTAGTTTACTTTCACCGTTAAAGATATGCACTACTAAAGTGAAACCTTTCATTAGAATCATTACTAAACATGGAATTTATGTGGGAAACTTCTTATAATATAACATTTAAGATATAAATACCATCCATAAACGTATCATTAACAAAAGCTATTGTGCAGTCATGAGATTTGAAATTACCTATCTCTAAAAAAAAAAAAAAAAAAATTAAGACAGATTTCTGTTCAAAGATATACTTCTTAAGTATAGTTGTGATCGATATTTTGAGTAATTAGGTCAGATATTTAATACTTTTCTGCTGCGATAAGCTTGACTTTAAATGGAAAGCGCCATCGCGTAAGAGTCGCATTGTTTAAATAGGAAGAGAGAAGAACTTTCATAATTACGCCGAATAAATAACTTTCAACGAGACAATTCTTGCTAGTGGATTACGAGAGCGATGACTTTATCGAGATCAAAGATAAAATTCATTTTTATACAAAAATTTACAAGGATAACAAACTCGAATTATGTATATATTAAAGATATATACACATATATGCAAGTTCTTATTATAAAAAGAGCCTCGATTATACAGATTGCATCAATGTGGTTTTAAGTTCGACAGTTATTCTTTTTATATATCTATACAACAATAATAAATAAAATTGTGTAACACATCTATTGTATATTATACAATAGAAGGAGTGATCTGCGCCCATCAAATTCGATTATTCCAAACTATTGGCGCAGAAATGCGGTGCGTGAATATTTCTTCTGAAATCTCGAGCGCGCGTACAACTTTTTCTCGCATCGCTGAGTTTTGTATAATCGTCGCCGGAAGGTCAGCTTTATCAAAGCCGCGACCGCCGGAATTGGTCGGCGTCCTGTCGTCGGATGGATCTGGCTAAATAAAGACATCCAGGCTCGAGCGCGATTGCTGACATATACTATATAGTCGGGGGGGAAGGGGGGGGGAGGAGGAAGAAAAGGCGCGACTGCGACATCGTTTGTAGGTTGTAGGCAGCCCCCGGTTGAGAGAGAGTATAGACCTCTCCCTTTGCGAGCCTATGATTTTTCCTCTACGTGTCTCACCTACGGCTTATCTACGTTCGCGCGTCTCGAGGCTACGCGAAACCGAATCCGACCGGTCGATTCGCTCGTCCTCGAGCGAAGCCTAGATAGCCCGTCGAGAATCGCGCGTACGTCGCCAACAGGTGACTTTATTAGACGAACTTTAAGTATGGATTTATATTGAAAAGTTCAGCGCAACGAGGACACGCGACGACGACGACAACGACGACGATCTATATGGAACGTTCCACAAAACAAAGAGTAGAGCAGAACGTCGTTTCTTGCGTGAAATTTAGAGTTTACCCCCGTTCTTTTTAATGACGTTTTGAACGTCATTAAAAATATAGCAGACTCTTCGTCAAAAGTTGCGGATATAGGTAACGGAGCATTACGTCGTTTAGTTTGATACAAATTTACTTAGGGTTTTAATCAAAGGCTTAATTCTTAAAATGTCAAATGTTGAAATTTGATTAGTTGAAAGAAACAATGATTTTTTTTTTTTTTTTTTTTTTTTTTTTTTTTTTTAAGAGAGGAGACAAGACTTTTACGAGAAAGAATTATATGTTGAATCTGGTACGCTCTGTATAAATACGGTGGTATTTCACGCTGGACGGTCATTAAACGTGCAATAAGGGACGCGCGACAGATACGCCCGTCCCGTAGTCCTTCGAGGTTGCTTTTGTGTCCTAGATCCTTCTGACCATCTATATGGCGACAGTGTTTTATGTGCGTGGATCTTTCGTGTGACAAACGTGACTTTTAATAGTTTTATTATCGCTGACTTTTTAATAAATTCTTCCCCTGTCAATGTGATTAACATTCTCTTGTTATATCCATCTATTACGGATGAAAGCGATAAAGCCAAAGTCTTGTGTAATCCTAGCTCTTTGTAAAATCTGTAACCGATAATTCTACCATCTAGTTAAATATTCGTTTATATAATTTCATTAGTATACATTATATTATTATATTTCTTGGAATATATTTTAGAAATATTTAGATATTTTAAAATATATATTTTTTTTCACTAGATATAAAAAAAAAAAATATTTATTTAAATTGCATTGTACCCGGAATTTTGGAGACGCGAACGTTTGACATGAGCTTTTAATGTAATAGGATTTTGTAAATATTTCAAGTTTTAATGATGGCGGTTGGACGGGCGAACTCTAGATTACGTTAAACGTTGAAGATATCGATCGCCTTCATCCATAACACTTACACCGAGGTTCTGGAACATAAGCACACTACAAAGTTTCCCTCGAGCTGATACCCTCGTACCTATATCATTTATTCAGAAACTCTGTACAGTTTCGGTCACGCCATATACAATATCGATTAGATTATTACTATCATTGCGAATTATCGGCATTAGATCAAATATAAATCAATATGAAAAAAATCTGTGGAAAAATCATAAGATTTTTTTAAATTCCAAATACGCGAGAATAATAGAAAAGATCTCAAGGATTTCCTCCTGTATTATATACATGTATTGTAAATGTCTTTACGTGCTATGTAACACGCCCAAGATCTCGCCTTACGTCGATATTATCGAGATTTTTTATTACGAAACGCGTAGCACTCGGCGATTATAGTCGCGATAATAAATGTAATAAACATGTTATTCTGATATAATCAATATTGCAAATATAATGCATTTATCATTTGCAAAATATACAATATGGGTAAATATTACTTGCACTAAAAATATTACCGAATAAATGGCGGAGAAATATTTACAAATATTGACAAATATTCCGAATAATTAAATGAAGCATCTGTAAAAAATTCGTATACCGGAAGCAGAAAAAATTACAACTGTACATATCATAATTTACATACAAGACAGAAATGATTCATCGCTCACGAGCGGAACGGATAGCGGTGTCAAAAGTTTGTCGTTGGGATAAGCATCGAGGGATCAACGATCCCGGGATGCCGCTCCAGCAGCTTGACCGATATACGTACACGAAACAAAGCCCGCCCAACGCGGCGACGACGCGGCGGGACGCCGAGAATAGCGGCTCGAATACAGCGGAGAGAACGCAACGTAATACTTTGTCGTCGTCGTCGTCATTCCCCTTGTACATACACCGTTACTCACCGCGAATATCAGGTTGAAGAGGAACAGCAGATATTTCACGCAAGTCATACCGCCGGACACCATTTTCGTCACTCTCACTGTATGCGAACTTTTCTTCGTGAATCACTGAATGCGACGTTCGCGCGACGTCTGCGAATATTATTCGCCGAGTATAACGCGGAAGCGAAACGGCTGCCTCTCTCTTTCTTAACTACGTGCTTTCTGCCTTGTCTCCTCGATACGTCTACAACGGCCCGTGCACTCGTGATGCTCGCGCGTCGACTGTTCGCCGTCAAATGCGCCGGGCCGGACTGCGTATTTTTGTTGTTGCGCGTATACGCTCGCGATGCGCGCGCATCCGCCCCGATGATGTCGGCCAGGGCCGTATCCCTCGTTCAGCGAAAATGGGATGATGACGTTTCCATCGGGTGCGACCGGAAAAAATATCAAGATAATCGTGCAATTTTTTGCAATTTTTTTAATATAAAAATTTTATTTAATCATATTATCAATTATTTATTTTATTTTATTATATTATCAATTATTCATTAATTATATCGCATGGTGCGCGTGATATATTCTTTTTTATATAATTATTGTGTTAAGATGAATTATGGCGTGTAATAAGAGACTCTTCTTTCACCGAGAGTACTTTCAACTTCCGGACTATATTATTTATATGAGAAGTAGATTCTCCGCTTATGCTTCTCAAGATTACTATTCACTTCTCGTAGCGCGTCATCGTCACGTTTCTTGATGATGGATGCGTCACCCGAATACGTTACGAGCCTGTGCGATGCATCTTTGCCTAACGTCACGCAACGCAACGCAACGCAACGCGCCGTTGTGTTGTATGTACTTGGATGGTGGTATCATGGCGGGCTTATTGTTAGCAATAATCTACGATTCAATCGAGCGTACCAACGGCATATCATGATTTTAGAATATCATCGCTAACGAGATTTGTACATACGATTATATACGAAAATCGAGCTTCCAATCATCATCGATTGAATAATTACAATCCAGATAACTGAATCGAAAACCAATAATGTTTATGGTTAATTCATGCACACTGCGAATTTTGAAATCTCTACAGGTATATCTGCATAAGAATATTTCTTTTTACCTTTTTAAATGATTGAGAATCTTATTTATTTGCTTTTGCTTTTTTTATTTAGAGAGAGAGAGAGAGAGAGAGAGAAAGAGAGTGTATTTAATAACTTTTATCATCTTTCGCGTTTTATGAAAAACGATCGAAAATAGGTAGACGAAATGATTGCGAATCGACTCGTATTTTCGACTGATATTTATCGAATTGACAATTAGCGACTCGCCGATTTTGCTTATTTTATTTATCGAGATTATAAATTATGCAGAATATCGATTTCAAATATGGTACTGTTATAAAGAGTGATTTAATAGAGAGAAAGAGAGAGAATGGATACATTAATATGGAAAGAGATAGTGCAATGAACGGAGAGAATCGTAACGCCTACTTCAAGAATTACGATACTGATATGCTTCAATACCATTTTCTTTGTCGACGTCTATTAATATACATGTCACAGAAGTGCGTTTTGCAGGTCTACGACTCCGGTGAGGAACATTGTGAAAACCGACGGCTGTTTTGACAAAACAGAGACTTCATCAACGCTCGACGAAATTACCCTGCAACATCCATGCAATTTCACGCTCGCACATATTTTCTCGCAGTATAATTAATAATAGTCTAGGACCTAGGATGACTACACTCTCTTGTGCGAGCGGAAATACAAGCGGGAAAAAGTCTGTTGCATACATTTGCAATTTTTAACTCATATTTACCTACTGTTGTGCCAAATAGTAATAATTATGGTAAATATTATATAGGTTAGTATTTTTTTTTTCAGATTAAGATGGTATCTACGAAAAAAATAGACTTTAATAAATTTTAAAGTATTGCCTTTTAATTTATATTTATATTATTTAATTAAATCACATATTATTAAATACATATCCTAAACAAAAAATTCAATCATAATCATTTTAAAATCTCAGTTGAGTAAAGTTTAAAAAGAATATAGAACTATGATATTTTCATCTTTTATGACTTATTGTTAGTATCAGCTTTTTTAACAAATCATTTCATTATTAAATGTTTGTGAAATATGTAGTATAAACGTGCGCGCGTATTATATTTATTGTGTAAATATTAATTAAAATAGATTGAACGAGCATTGAATTAAATGGAAAGAGCAAGATGCAAATCTCAACATTATTTACAATGATATTTAATGTATGATTTTGGTTTTGAAGTAAAGAGATGAAGTATATTTAACTTCTTGATGTATTGTGAATATAAAATTAGGACAAGTAGAAATACACATATGCTAAACATCTCTCTCTCTCTCTGTAAAAATAATCGTAATATCTCAAAAAAACCACGATCATACTCTGATTCTTTCACATACACACACGCACATTTATACCATTCGAATATATTTAGCATACACACAAGATATTTAAGAAATAACGTATTTTATTGGTTAATTTTTAGTCTTCATGTAATTTACACTCTCGATATTATTCACATGATAATGCTCTACATCAGTTTTCCCCATCGAGAAGGGAATTAAGTCTTGACATTTACCCTAAATGTATTCATCGATTTTTTAAATATAATAGTGCCCGTATATATGTATAACATGATGTTTATGTTAAACAGTTGAGAGATAAAAACTTTGTTATCCACATTAGAAACATTTATACACGTGTAAAAATATGTATAATATTTAACTGCGGCATCGTAAACTTTGTAATAACTTTACCATACAGTAATAGCTCATTATGCTTACATTACATAGAAATATAACGTCGAGCTATATAAACGTCACAATGACGTTATTTATTGTTACTCTTTTATCTTCGTAAATAAATAGTTTTATATAACATTAGAATAGACGCGAGAGAATTAATAAAATTAACAATTATTCGTTCTCTTTTATAATTTGCTTTTAGAATAATTGTACTTAAATATGTTACAGAATGAAACGTGACGCGATGAACGAAATACGTGCCCTCAATATAGCAAGACGCAATAATGGCTGTAACGCTATTAGCATAAATTAGATGATGTGAAATCGACCTCTCTTGCGAATTTCGCTTGCGTTCGCCAAGAATGGCTCCAGTTTACACGCTACGTTTTTGCGTAAACGCTGACCACGTGCACCGAACGTATAATATATGATGCTTAGGGAGAACTCTCCGCGATGTCGGCCACGTCAGACCGTACACAACCCTCGGTCAGTGTAGCTAAATATATATGAATATAAAATGTACGGCCCGGAGCATGCGTGCTCGAGTACGCCTCAGGGCCACATCGCCCTCGTCTAAGCGCAATATATCGTAGGTAAGTCAACCCTTCGGGAATAACAGAATTGGAAAATTAATTCATCCGAGCTGCGAATTTTTCTACTTTCCTGCCTGAAAATTGTAGAAATATTTTTATGCATAATCAGTATATCCAAAGAAAAAATAAATTTTGTATAATATTTTTCTGCTAGTTAATTGAATCAGCGCGAAACATCGTGAGATGTATAAAATAAAGTCACATCCACGTGAAAGAGGAGCAAACTTAATATGTAACATGAACTTCTGTGAAACACAAGTACACACATTAAATATTTAATGCCTTTCAGAAGCTTTTAAAAGACAAAAAATGCCTTATTAGCGAATAATGTATGTATATATGCACATATATACTTAAGAAAAAAATAATTAAATATTTTATTATATTATGCTAATTAAATTCTTCTAAAAAAATATGATTTTGAACATTGCGTTATTATAGACTTATTCATTGTTTAATTCTGTTTTGCTCAATAATTGTTTTTAAAAAATTAATTTTTTTCTTTCAATTTTGATCATCCAAACATACATATCTTTATTTACGTACAGTTTGTTGAATCAACATGTTGCTATTGTACACAGTCAGTAATATTTCCGTCGCGCCATGTTTCGATAACAATACAGATTGTTTGGACGTCATTGGTAGCCAAGTTTAAATTCGTGCAACAAAAGAGAAATATATATAAGATATAATTCTCTAATTTTTTTTAAATTTAATTCCCCGAAACATGATAAATGATAAAAATAATAAAAAATGAAATTTTTAAAAATATTTTATATCTCATGTTTTACACACACACATACACAAAATAAGCTTTAAATATAAATATCTCGTTTTACAATTAACAAAAAGGGAAAGTAGAAATAAATCGCCCATTTTTTTTTGCGCCCATTTAAGCATGTGAAATGTTTCGCTCGAATAGATGGGTATCATATATCTTGAATTTTCAGAATGAAAAGAATACAGGTCGAGGTATAATTCCTACGCACGGATCTATCTTGTCGATTTTGCCCCGCTTTATCATGGAAGAGCAATCCGCCAGATGATACAAATGGATATTTGTGTCACAGATTGATCATGGCATCATTAAGCGATTATGCGAGGGTAACTGCGTTACGGAGAGTACGGACGTGCGGTGAGATATGTGTCAAGTGTTACCCTTGAGCACTTGGTTATTGAATATTATATTTGCGACGTTAGGATCTGTGTGTGCTCCATATTCTATACCTCAATAGTTTCAATTATATACTATAACTAACGACGTAACCGAACCGATGAACAGAGAGACCGCAGATATTGTGTAACCCATTATCGAGTTTCTGTAGATTTCCGTGAAAAATCTGAATCTAGACACGGGTTTTTATTACACGTGCAAGCAAACAAATACAGATGCGTAGATACGAAACTGGCTGCTGGCGCTATTTTTAATGTAATTATCTTTTTAATAAATATACCTGCAAAAAACGGATCAGAGAATATTTTTAAAATGAATGAATTTCATTATTCAGAGAGATTTCGACCTTTAAGAAAAAAATTGTTTAAGTTTTCGATCAGAGATGTTGCCGCATGTATAAAAGAAAGTTATTGAACGTTCTGTATAATGTAAAATCGAAATATCATCAGAACCGAGCGGCCTTTCAAATTTCGTAATCTTGTTAACGTATACAGCCGCGGATTGTAGACAGGTAGACAGGTGTGCGCGAGCTGCACCAACACTTCACCGCGATTAATGTATTGCGCCCATTTAAGCATGTGAAATGTTTCGCTCGAATAGATGGGTATCATATATCTTGAATTTTCAGAATGAAAAGAATACAGGTCGAGGTATAATTCCTACGCACGGATCTATCTTGTCGATTTTGCCCCGCTTTATCATGGAAGAGCAATCCGCCAGATGATACAAATGGATATTTGTGTCACAGATTGATCATGGCATCATTAAGCGATTATGCGAGGGTAATAACTGCGTTACGGAGAGTACGGACGTGCGGTGAGATATGTGTCAAGTGTTACCCTTGAGCACTTGGTTATTGAATATTATATTTGCGACGTTAGGATCTGTGTGTGCTCCATATTCTATACCTCAATAGTTTCAATTATATACTATAACTAACGACGTAACCGAACCGATGAACAGAGAGACCGCAGATATTGTGTAACCCATTATCGAGTTTCTGTAGATTTCCGTGAAAAATCTGAATCTAGACACGGGTTTTTATTACACGTGCAAGCAAACAAATACAGATGCGTAGATACGAAACTGGCTGCTGGCGCTATTTTTAATGTAATTATCTTTTTAATAAATATACCTGCAAAAAACGGATCAGAGAATATTTTTAAAATGAATGAATTTCATTATTCAGAGAGATTTCGACCTTTAAGAAAAAAATTGTTTAAGTTTTCGATCAGAGATGTTGCCGCATGTATAAAAGAAAGTTATTGAACGTTCTGTATAATGTAAAATCGAAATATCATCAGAACCGAGCGGCCTTTCAAATTTCGTAATCTTGTTAACGTATACAGCCGCGGATTGTAGACAGGTAGACAGGTGTGCGCGAGCTGCACCAACACTTCACCGCGATTAATGTATTTTGAAACGAATATAAAACGAGATTTGGACCGGTCTCTCTTTCTGCATATCGCTGGCGACGTACATACACACATACACACACGCAGCTATATTACACACGTGTGTGTACGCGTATCGCACATGCACATCGGCGCCACCCGTCAGAACGCGCGTTCTTGCTCAAGGAGCCTTTTTCGACGCATTTTTCGTGGCCTCAACTCAATCGCAGTATCGTTCGCGACTCGTCTTTGATAGCAAGATCATCCCGCTCGCGCGAGAAAAGTGCGATCTACAAAGTGCGCGCAATCGTAACGATAACAACAAGCATGACAAAGATGCAGGGTCTAGCACCGAAGACCATCAAGTTCTTGATGTTTGCTTTCAACTTGCTCTTCGTGGTAAGCATTAAGTGTATGCAGCCGGACGATCAAGTGCGACGTCGCGTTCCTTCTGGAACGATGAGGTGGCACGCTTCGATCGCCGCTGCGAGCTATCGAACCATTTTTATCGACAATATTAATGTATGCATTTTAGCGCGATCATTGAAAATTGATAATAACCATATACGGCCGCTGTGAGTGTTGATCAAAATTTAATTGAAATTTTGTCGTGAATCTTAATTGAAGTTTTAACCGAGGTTTCATTCATTCTTTTCTGAACACAACGGGCAAAATAGCCTAGACAAACTCGCGTATGTGTTTAACGGGTTTCAATTGATGTTTAGACGGCTTCTGTTTAGATCGTAAATTTTGCATATTCAACACTCATATTGAAATGCACATCATAGCTAATGTGAATGGAACACAGGCTTCTATATATGTATAGAAGTTTGTTGAATGGAATCACCTGATTATATGAGCGTATACCATTTAAAAATATTTATTAAAATATCGATAATATATATAGAATTTGAGATTCGAGAATGTACCGCTAATAAACATAAAGTACATTATATAGATTATTATATTAATCTTTTATATTTTCTGAGTCACGCGATTGTTAAATTATCTGAAACAAATATTTGAGCTTGGTATGTGATAGATAAATATTATCTATCGAAGTTAGTCACAGCACATATTTGTTTAAAAAATTTGAGAGAAAAAACACTACGTTTGCAATACGGTTATTTTTAACGTTGCTGTGATACAAACAGTCACATAGATTATATTCAAAAAATGCAATGTCTGAGATCGGCTTTTAGAAAATGAGATTTAATTGAGATAAATTTAAAAAGGTCTACAGAAATGTTGTTTATGTCTCTGCAGAAATAAATATTTGAACATCTGTGTGTATATAAATCTAATTTTTAAAACTAAATTAATTAAATGTTTATCGGTTACGACATTGGATTAGCTCTTATTCATTGAAGAAAACCGCGAAAATGTGATGAACAGTTAATCGTTCGACAGATATCTTAAATATATTTATTTATGTAAGACATAATATAATTGAGAAAATATTTGTGCATTTTTTATGAACGGTTACACATTTTTATTACATAAATGATTATCTTATTTGAAAAAGAAAAAAAAAATTCGCTGCGGACAGGATTCGAACCTGTGCGGGTAGAACCCAATGGATTTCAAGTCCATCTCCTTAACCGCTCGGACACCGCAGCTGTTAAGAATGCGTTCAATTTGTACGGTGTTGAGTTAAGGCACACGAATTCAAAGTTCAAGTATATCTCATGAAAATATATCGAGAGATTTCTTCGCTAAAAAGTTAACACGTTTAAAGAAATAAGATCGATGTGCTCCTTTCAATTCTTCAATCAAAATATTAATTATTTATTGTTAAAATATTAATTATTTATGTTATTAATTACATAATTATATTGTTTAATTAATTGTTTAATTGATTGCACAATTGCCGAATTATTAGAAAATTATTATATAATTGAATTAATCGATTCAATTATGAATTGTACTTTTAATTCTTTCTTTTTTCTATAACAATATACTACATATATTGATTAATTGTATTAATTATATGCTTATTGTTAGATTACAGGAATAGTGCTGTTATCAATCGGCTTAATCATCCATGGAGTGTATCATGAGTATCAACATTTCCTTGACAATAGTTTCTTCTCCGTACCTTCTCTTCTCATAGCCATAGGCTCTATTATCTTTGTTATCGCCTTTTTCGGATGCTGCGGAGCCGTTCGCGAAAGCCACTGCATGATCATAACGGTAAGACAAACATTTATAAAAATATATAACGATATATATTTTTTCTTCTATTAAATATACATACTCTAATACATTTTTTAAGTAAATAAATAAATAAATTTATATGTATACATTAAACTATACATTTACTGAGTAGGTGGATTATTTTTTATCTAACAATAAGAAAACGCGACACGTAGACAAAAAAAGCCCGACCATCTACCTACAATGGTATCGTTTCCCCTTCGTTTCCATAATGTAATGGATCATATGTTTTGCGTATAAAGTATGTAATCGACATGTGTGTGTCCTCCCTATTTCACCTTCCCGGCTGTTATTCCGGGAAAATTATTCTCCCTCGCACGCAGACAAGAGCGGGTGTGCTTCCGATATTACTTTAAAAAATTAACGCAAACGCAGGAGACTAATTAAATATTTCATGAGACTTTCCCCGAAATTAAATTCTGTCTATGTCGATATTTATTTATAAAAATTAAAAATATTTTAATATATATCTATACGTATATATGATATCAGAGATAATTACTCCAAAATATTTTCAATACCTTAATAATTCTGATTTTATCTTTTACAATCCTCTATGTTACAGTTCTGCTCGCTTCTAGCCATGATCTTTATCCTGGAAATCATAGGCGGTACGATGGGATACGTGATGAGGTCGCAGGTCGCAACGGTCGCCAAAAACAAGATGATGGAGACGATGTCCAATTACAATGACAGCGGGGAGATTCAATACGTTTGGGACAATCTGCAACGAGATGTAATATGCAATTATATAGAATTATCGTTTGCGTTTAATATATTATACACGATCGAAGAGATATCTTTGAAATAATGGACTATATAGGATCCGTTTATCCTTTTTTTTTTTTTTTTTGACGGCAACTTTTGTTACAAGTTTTCTGCGCTTCGCTTTATGCCTTCCCTATCGTGGGAGCGACACGATCGTCGCGAGGATATCGTGAACGACAACGATTACAAGGGATAATTTCAGTGCACGGCTCTAATTCGTCGTGTGTATAATACATGTGTGTGTGGTAGAACCCTCCTCGTGCACGCGCCACGAGGGGGTAGCGCAAATCGATTTTTACGTCGCCGGCTTCCTTGACCACGCTCAACGATCTCGTGTGAGATGTCGTAGACGCGAGCGTTCCGCGGGAAATATCACACAGACTTGCGCTTTCATGTAAAATATCTCATCGCGATTGACTTTAAACAGCTACTTGCTTTTTGCGTGACATAACGAACGAATTTCAATTTAATCGCAGTTTGAGTGCTGCGGAACGAACAACGCTTCCGACTGGACGAATCTGAAGGAACCTTTGCTGGGCATCCCGATGTCGTGCTGCGATGAAGTAATAGGAGCTGTCGGCAAGACAAATTGTACTCTAGAATCACCGAAGCTGCATCACCGAGGTTGCATAGACGCATTTGCCCATTTTGCGGAGAAACACGCCAACAAAATAGCGGGTGTCGGATTGAGTCTTGGTGCAATTCAGGTATCTTGATCAAGTACAATACCATACAGATATTCTAAATCCCGTTTCGTACAGCGTTTAAAACAAATACGCTTGAGGTTTTTGCATATTCTATTTATAGAAAAAAAGGAATAATTTGTATCTTATGTTGCAGCTGATAGGAATCTTTCTGTCATCCTATCTAGCCAAGTCAATCCGGAATTGTTACCAGACCATGTAGAGTGCCATGCAAATGCCAAGCGCGCCAAACTTATTGTTAGTGTGTTAATATTTTTAGATTAGAATTAGATGACAGCCAAGTTTTCCGGCCAGGATTTCCATTAAGATACAGAACTGTAATATGCCTAATGGAAATATCGATCTGATGTGACATGAATACATTGTTTATCATTGTGTAAGAGTGATAAACTATTTTTGCTACGCATTATGTATGTGATCGCGATATGATTTCACATCGCGCATATTTTTAATAAAATACTTTACGTCGTTAAATATTTTTGTGATGATTGCGTTTATTAACTCTTGTATACTTGAAATATGCGATATAAACTCCTAGTTTATCATTATTCTTATATTTTTACGAACATGTGACATACAATCATTTGTTTTATAAAAAAAATGCGGTAATTCTTCGGTTAGGTTTTTATTCGAAACAGTTTTTGCGACTTGTAAATTACAGAAATAAAAGAAGTCGAACACTACACGTTTGTGTCCCTGTGCGAATCATGTACATACACACACAATATTAACTTAATCGCTCATATGAATCATACTCGTGTTATTGTTTTGGTCGTGTATAAACGTAGCAACGAGCGCAAGTGAACGTCTCTTTTGTATTAACTTCAATCTCCTCTTGTATCCAATTTTAATCGTATTACATTATTGCTTACTTTGTCACATATATTGAGAGTAACACTCATATATATATGAAACCTTTCTTTTTAAATAGTGAAGAATAAGACATAGTAAGAAATAATTTGCAACAAGATTGAATTTAATGCTCTATTACAATTGAATGAATTAAAATTCTTTTATGGACAATGAACGCATTTAAATATTGTGCGTATACTGATGATGCACGCTAAATATCATATATTGTACATAGTTTTAAAGATATAGCATAAATGTGTTTCAGCTATTGAAATACCCTACATAAATATATATATTTTCTGTGCTACAAAAATATTATATAAAATTCTCGTTATAATTTAATAGAAACACAATTTTTATTAGATATTAAATGTTTCATTGACAAGCTGAATTGAATTCGTGCGATAGTGTTTATCGCCTATCTCCAAGTCTCCAATATACGTTAGTGCATTCTACCAAAAATTCGCGCTTCGTCATATCTTTTTATATTATTCCAACTTTTCCATTCCTTCTTTCTCGCTCTTGGACTGCACGCTCTCAAGGAAATCGTCCGCGTCGGTACGTATCGCGCAAAGACGTCGCCGTGAGCGATCGTGCGAGATCGCGTGACGCACGAACAGTCGTCCGTCGTCGTCCGTTTGCGTTCGTACATTTTCGTGGCTCGTTATCGGCCAGCAGATAACGGCCGGGCTGACTGATCGGCCGATATCCGGGATCGTCATCAACAGTCGGTGTGTAAAGTGCGTTGAGTGTGCGCGGATCCATTTGCTGTGCACCTGCGTCCGGGCGGAGCCTACACGAGCACCAAAATGGCGGCCACGCACCTCGACGTCGGCCTTCGCTGTATCAAATATCTGCTGTGCGCGGTCAATTCCCTCTTCGTGGTCTGTACCATATGCGACATCAGTCTTCTTTTTTTTTTTTTTTTTTTTTTTTTTTGTATCTCCCTTTTCCGTTACTTCGCGTTACAATTGGAAAAATTCCGCGCAACAGTTCGCTTTTGATCAAAGGATTCGCGATTTCAAATACGTGGAATAAAATCGTTGATATTCATCTCGATAATAAAATTTCTCATTTTAACGATATACTCTATATATTGATTACAAATGTCAGATTTTATGCATATAACTCGCGGTAATGAGATTTCTTGGAAACGAAATAATTTGCCGCCAATTTTTTATCGACATCGTAGTAAGCTTATCGGGACAGATAATCTTGGAAACTGAGACAATAAGCCTTTTTTGATATGTATGTGAAGAGTTTTCGCGATGAATCGATGTACATACATGCATTGTCCTTGGAAAATGTCATCATTGCGACGCAATTTCAAGGAAGTGCAATTCTGCAATTGCGCGTTATACGAGTGCTATTACGTAGATTATACCTATATATCACACGTTCATAATTATTGATTGCTGTTATAGCGATAATGTAATGATTATTATAGATATGGATAATGTTTAGCTAAAAACAAAGATTCGATTTATTATAAAAGCATTTGTATATAATTGCTAACTCCCTATTTTTGACAGAAGAGAAACGATATCGAGTTTGCCAAAGTAAAACGAAATTTCTCTGTAAGGAAAAGTTCGTTCTTTTATTGTAAAGCGCATAAATATATTATTTATGCTTAAGACAGGTAGATAGATAAATAGATAGGTAGATAGATAGATAGAGAGAGAGAGAGGGGGGGGGAGGAGGAAGAGAGAGAGAGAGAGAGAATATAATACCGACAGTATCCGATTAAAACAATTCGCCATTTCGGTTAAAAAATTGACTTAAGATAACGCGTATCTCTCTGATTTTAACGACGGAAAATATGAACCATGATAAAAGAGAAAGTATAATAACGCCTTTGAGAGAGTACAAAAAGTATAAACAGCACAAAGATAAAAGCAAGTGTTTCTTGTGCGATATTAATATTTTTTTATTACCTATCCTTTGTTCTCTGCGAAGAGAGCGATATGGGCCATGAAGTTCGAGTTTCGTTTTATTAGAGAGAATGTGCTTTCGCAACTGCGATCGATATCATATAGACAAGGCTATGCACTGTTGAATTATTAGGGATGGGCGTACCTACATCAGCCCGGCTCAACCTGATTATATAATTTTCAATTAAATAAAAAAACGAAACCACACATGCTTCCTCCGTGTGCCGTACTTTGCTTATCGGTGAGCAGTACTGCCTTAAAATTCTCGTATACAAATTAGCATAAGAACACAAACATAATATATAAATCGACCACTAAAACGCTCGGTATGAGTGGCATAATGCTGAGCATATCGTCTAGCAAAGTTTATGCTAGCCATTTTATATTACGACACACTTATAAATTATGGTTATGCATCTATACAAATTTGCAGCTTAATTGCTATATGTACATGAATATGTATATGATTACATATACGTGTGGCTTAAAGAAAAACAGTAATTCTTTTTTTTTTTTTTTTTTTTTTTAAAAAATGGGCATTTGAGACTTTCAAAAGGCTGAGTTATGCTTGCCGATTGCTAAACGGGGTAATAAGCTTCCACAACCATCATTTTTTTTTTTTTTTTTTTTTCTTAAACAATGGGCATTTGAAATTTAACGAAAAGAACCAAGGATAAAAACTTTTTCGTAATTTTGTTATACTTAGTCTTACACAGGATGATATATAGTATAAAATATGTCTTAGGAAAATTATTTCAAACACCTTCGAACTTATATGATACATCTATCCAGGGGATCCTAATGGCCGCTTATCAGTAGAGATAAATTTACAATCTCGTGATGATGCCGCGCGGTATCATATGACTTTAGCAAGGTGGAAGACTTTGGCATACAAGTAAACGAAAAATGTGAAAGTTGCGCAGATTGATGCAACAATCGATTGCCTTCTGTTTGATTTCATTGTTATCGATAAGAGGAAAATATGTGTTCGTCTTTTAAGTATACTAGATCAACGCAAGCGCGCGCTGCGCGCGCGCCTTTTATTATAATAAATAATTCATAAAATAAACCAATATAACTGCCTAATATCATAAATATTATTATCATATTCTTCTTCATTTTTCCTTAGGTCTCTCTCTCTCTCTCTTTTAAGTATATAATTTTCAGGGAGTATATCATTCCTTATCCAATCGCATTTGTTTATTTAAATGAAATTAAAAATTTAACTTTTTTTCTCTTAGTATGATATTTAGTTTTTGATAACTTGTCGATGTGTGAAATAGTTTAAATTTAGTTTCACAATGAGAGCATAGGCTCGTATCAATTATAAAAGATACGGCTTATCGCGTAGGAATAAGTAGCTTACTTTGTAGAATAAGTAGAAACTGGTGTGTATATATAGCGATATGTTTTACATAATAGTGATAAAAGAGTGACACACATTTTTTTTCTTATCTAAAAAGTTAATTGAGAATGCATATTGCACATACAATTATTATCCAATTAATGCTAGAGATAACTATGTATTATAAAAGTAATCAAAAATCTACAACACCCAGACAGCACAAAACGTCCTCAGGATCATCCTGAATATGTCCAGGATGGTTCAGGATATTTGTAGGATGTTTTAAGATATTATTATAAATATATTTTATGAAAATTTAATATGCATACATGATTACTTTCGGTTATGTAGGCTATTTAATATAATTTAGAAATTTTAAGTATTGTAATAAGTATTAATGTCCTATAAATGTCCCCTGGATAACCCCTGGATGTCTGTAGGATATCTGCCCTGTCTATTATATTGGATGTCCTTTGGATTTCCAGAGGATATATACATGTGCAATTAATTGTTAACATTAATTTCGTTTAATATTAATAATTGAATTTGTTGCGCACATTTTCATATATTCAAAATTATTATTTATTTAATATTTCATGAGAAATGTTACTATGCGCAACATTCCAAAAACTTTACAAAAAATAGTATTCAACCGCTAGTTCGTTTGTTTACCGCTATGCGACGCGCGAACTCGTATTTGAGATTTGGTCATGAGAATTATATAAAGCTTGCAAAGAGCAACTAACAGGAAATTAAAAATATAATTATTTTTTATCAGTTCAATTTCTGATGCAATCCCAACATAGGGAATTCAGATATTGGATTGTTTTGAAAATATTACACATAAACCTAAAATATTTATGTACAGCACGAAAACCTCAAATATTAAAGAACGTGAACTATTTTTAGTATTAGATTTTTAGTATTGGCAGTAAATAATAGAACGCAATCTTAATTTATATTTAAATTTTAGAATTTGTTCTTTTTAACGTGTGAAAAATATCCCTAACATATCCTATAGAAATTCTTAAGATGTTCCACAGGATCTCCCTGGATTCTCCAGAGGCTAGTGTACGGCTATCATTTATTCTTCCTCAGGACATCCAGAGGAGATCCGAGGATTAAAATAGGATATCCTCAGGATATCCTACATGTATGTCCTGGATGCCCTTTGGACGTCCTAAGGACATCCTTGTGCTGTCTGGGCATAAACATATTATGTTTGATATTCTGTGCAATTCTACACGCATTTGTAAATTATTCCTACAAACAGAAATAGAATTTATAATATACTTATAATATTGGACAGGATATGCTAAAAGAAACTATACATGCAGAAAATTGCAGGTTGTATATGAAAATTAGAATAAAGTTTTTATAAATATGTAAAAGCTTTTCTCTCTTTGTCTCTCTTTTCTAAACAATTGAGAATGGGTAGCATTTCGCAATTTAATACGAACATTATAATTTAGTATACTTCGATTATAGTATATAGATTATTTTTATCGTTATCATTTTATTATAGTTGACGGGAGTGATGATAATATCGGTCGGCACGACAATTTATGCCGTTTACGAGAATTTTTCGCATTTCCTGGATTCAAGCTACTTTTCGCCAGCCACGCTTTTGATCGTGGTCGGAATACTCGTCTTTATAATTGCTTTTATGGGATGCTGCGGTGCGATTAGGGAAAGTACCTGCATGGTTCTTGTGGTAAGTGAAACATGTGAATCCTTCTATTTGCTTTAAATATCATTTCCTGATGTGTATACTACATTCATTCCTGTACTTGTAGTTTGCAGTCTTACTGTCGTTTGTTTTAATGCTGGAACTTGCCGCAGCTGTTGTTGCATACAGCAACCAAGATAGCATTAAAGACCTTCTAGCTGAGAAGATTAATTTAACGATGCATCAATACGGAAAGAATAAAGAAGCCACGATCGCAATCGATTTTATGCAATCTAGGGTAAGAGGATTAACTATTCTTATATTAGTTATAACTTATTATGAAATAATAACTTATTATGTGTATAAAATGATATATTATTTTTGTTTCTAAGAAATACAAAAGTAAAATTCTAAGAAGTTATATGAAAATTAAGAGACTATTGTATGTTGGATATGGCAAATTAGAATATAGTTTTTTTTCTTTTTTAAAAATATTAAGGAAAATTATTATTTATTTTATATTGCAAATTTTCAACTTTTAACATCTTTGTAATTAATCTTCAAGTTATATTATCAATTCAAATAAAGTCTGTTCGAAATTTAATAAAGACTAAGAGTTTATCATCTGTTTGCTGATCTGAAACTTAACTTCTGAAGAATTCTTCATTTCCAGTAACTTATAATTTTAGAATTATTAATCTATTGTTTTATAAAAAAAAAAATTGATTTTATATATACAAATGGGTAGAAAAATCCATAGACGAAAAGAGATACACATGTTGCATATGTATCATAAAAACTATTAAAGATATTATGATATTATCTACATAAAAGCATGTTGGGAAAAAATTGATCTTGTATAATAATTTTTCTTTATAGTTACGTTGCTGTGGATACAACAGCTATATGGATTGGAACAACGTATCGTTCAACAAAACGTATATGGATATACCTGATTCTTGCTGTGCATATATAGTGGACGAGATACCTGAATTTCCAGATCGTTGCCAGGGGAAATATCAGGAGGGCTGTATCAGTCGTCTTTCTATTATTGTTCACCGCAGTGCATTATACATCGGCACGGGAGCTGTAGCGATCGGTCTTATTCAGGTTAGTAAGATTCAATTTTTCCAACTTTATTTTAATCACATTTTTTGCATGCTAAACTATGAAATCATAGTCTATCACGTAATATATTTGCTGGATAGATAAAACATGTGCCAACATTGAGCGATATATATGTTGAAGTAGAATATTCTGGAATAATATATATATCTAAAATCTTTATATATACAAATTTCCAAAGTCCATAAATTCTTACAAATTACACATAAATCTTATTAATATTTTAACTTCGAGATTATTATACTCCAACTTGTCTATTTTACGATTAAAAGCGTAATCTTGAAAATGTAATTTATATAAATAAATAAGTTTGATAATAATTTCCGTCTATTGTTTCTTTCTAGCTAACGGGGATTATGTTCGCATGTATGCTTGGCCGAGCTATCAGACGTCAAAAGACGGAAAGGGAAAAGCGTCGCTGGGAATTACGAGAAAATCTCGTGAACGGTTATGAACCGCTGGGAAAATCAGATCCCTTAACTACGTTTCCCGTAGTGTACATGTCTCCGGATTACCCATTGAAAGGCGCTAAAAAATGTTAACATTTTAATACAAAAATTTAATAAGACATATTTTTATCCCTATTGTTCTCACAAAGAGAAATTTACAAATATAAGAACTGACCATATAATGATTCTATTTTCTATAATATAAATATATAAAAGCCTTTATATGAAAACAAATATTTATTTTTTATGCTTTCACGTTTCTTTGTATAATAGAGTTCAATGGGTTATCACCAGAAATAATATAGGAAAAAACAGTACTTAATACCAAATAATTGTGATTTATATAATTCATAGATTAATATATTTTCTTATATAATCTAGATATAGACAGTCTAATTATTATCTGTTTTAATCTGTGGCCGCGTTCGGCGGAGTAAAAACTAATCATGTTGGATTGCTACTAAGCGATTTTTTCTGTTTAACGCGGTCAACATGTATTCAATAATTAGATATTGCGAAATTTTTTAATTTGAATTCAAATTTCGTGATTTCAAATTCATTTTGAATTTATACTATAGATAATTAAGAATGTTTGTGTATGCTATAAGAGAAAAAGTATTATTTTCAAATGTAAATTACTTTTCGATTAATAATTACATAATATAACACACGCACACTTCTTTTCAAATTATACAGATTATTGTAAAATATATTGATATCTATTAAATATTAATGCATTGCATTTTTGTGTTATGAATAAAATGTCTTTGCTCTATTTAAATGGTATTTACACATTATATATTCTTCCCGTCAAACGAAAAAGAATATATTAACTAAATTTGATAAATTTATTATTTAAATCTTTCATAGTAATATCACCAGAAGAATAAAGCTTGCCTCAAAATCTTAGAAGCTTCCTCATACTGTTCCCCATTCTCAAGAAATGGTGGCGTTAATTCGCGATACGCGAGGCAAATGCGTTTCGATGCAACATCTTGTCGAAGAACGGAATGTTCCCATTGATATCTATGAAACAAAAATAATTGAATATATTAATTCAATAGGATATAGTATATTTTCGTTTCTATAAGAAAAATATACCTTGCTGGACCATATAAAATCATGAGTGATCTGGCAGGCATCGGCAATCGTACTACTATGTTATCGTCAATTTGTGTGTTATCACAAATGCCTTTTTCTAGGATGGAATTGTATCTTGAAACACAGTCTAAGTTGTATCGTGTTATTGGACCACGATAAGGAGTCATAGTTAACACAGCATCACCGAGAACATTAACAGTCACTATGCGTTCTCCCCAAATCCAGCAATCGTCAATGTGAGGATCAATAGAGGCTCCTCGTTCGGGATCATATTCAAGCGAACATTGCTCGACAGTTCTAAAACCATGTAGCAGTGGTATTTCTTCAAATTTATTTTGTACAAACTGTGTTGTTTTAGGAAAACCGTCAAATACTCCTAATTGTAACTTTCTCTTTTTAAAGTTACATTTTGGTCCAAAATTCTATAAATTGAAAAATTTCAACTTAAAATACATGAACATATATAGAGATGTATTAATTTTTATTAAGCATAAATATACCTGTTTTCTTCTACCACTCTGTGAAGTTTGCCAAGGGAGATAATCGAGTGCTTCCATCAGTTTCTTAGCCTCATCTTCATTTAAGAAATTTAACTAAACATACATACACATATTGTGAACTATATGCTAAAAAGTATGTTGTAAAATATACAGCAATCTATTGTAATCACATTACCTTGATATAAACACCAGGATAGTCAATTAAATTTCCATCATGGTGAGGATGTTTTTTATACTCATCTATATCCCATCCAGGTGATAATTTATCACAATATGGGCAATAAACATAAGATTTGCTTTTCTGTAAGATTAGAAATGTATTTTAAATTAGATAAAAAATTAAACAATAATTAAAAATATATTTCATCCCAATTTATATAATTAAAATTATAAATAAATTTCTATAAAAAAAATATATATAGTATTTTTAATCAGTTTATGTTATAATAGTTCGTATCACATCAAATATATAAAAAGATAATATTATAAAACAAAATAAGAAAGACAAAGTAAGTGCCTCATCTTTTCACATAAAAAACTACAAACTGGTTAGTCTAGTATTCTATCCAGTTAGAAGCAGGCTATCTAGTTAGAAGCAGATTCAACAGATAGAACACAGTATAATATTATATCAAATACATAAAAGGATAATATTGAGACAAAATAAAGAAGAAGTGGCTCATCTTTTTGCACAAAAAACTGCAAACTGGTCATTCTCCCTGTCCAGTTAGAAGTACGTACATAGATTCAACAATCAGAACAGTGCATAACAGACAGTAGATAGAAAAGGCAGAAACTTCAGGTAAAATATTCAGATATAAATCTCTAAATCTCAATTTACATTTTTCAAGGAAGACTAATTATACTTGTAAATATACAATATAATAAAAGAACAATCCTATAAATAACAAAATATAAAATATCAGATTCAAAGATGGTTCAAAGATTAGGATGCAGAAAATTGCGTTGATCGGATTTATTATGAATCTGAGTAATAAAAACCCAATTAGAAAACATATATATTCATAAAACAATAATATAGAAAATTTTTGTAATTGACGTAAATTTTATCATACTCATTTACGAGAATGGGAAACCCGCGGCAAATTCTGAGAAACTCCATCACGCAACACAACTATCTTGATTTAGGTTAAGAAATTACCTGTAATATTTCCTTCAGATCCGGCTTCGATATCTTATATTTAGCCTCGCAAATTAAGCAAGAGCGTATCCCTTTGCAGCCACACGGTCGAACAGTTTCCATAATGTTCCCTTTTTTTATATCGAGCACGAAAATACTGAAAAAACTGTCGGTAAACCACAATAAACACAGCCGGTAGATTTACATTTACAAAGTCGATTGTCAAAAGTCGATATAGCGAGATATCGCTTTCGCATTATGTTGATCCGTATCGGTTCGAAAGAATTTTATTTCTTTCATTAGATGAATTTAAGAAATCATATTCCTAATATTTTTCGATGAAATATTCATAATAGAGATGGATAACGTGATCGTTAATAAACACAATGATTTAATCATCGATAAAATAAATTATAAATTGATATTTCTCAGCTGTTCTCCCCCCCCCCCCTGTCTCTCTCTTTGCTATCGCGGAAAATTATATGCAAAAAAGCAGAAAAATAAAGATTATATTCAACGAATCTCTCTCTCGTTATCGTCTCGTGGATTGCCCCGGCCCCGGGGCAATGCTGACTATATATTTTGATCTTTTGATGTTCTTCTTACAGTTGTACGCACGCCTTTGTTTCACGCTGCAAAAATGCTGTCGAAGATTTGCTTCGTACTTTTTTTGGTACTTCCTGCCAGTTTCGCTGGTAAGAGTATTTTAACATTTAAATTCTCAGTTGATCTTTATAAATCGTTACCGTTTTACGAAAATCTTTTAAAATATATATACGTAAAATACATATTTAGATATATATTTTTTAATTATTAAGTAGTCAAATAAAAGAGTGAAAAATAAAATTTTCTGAAAAATCGAGTTTTCGATTTAAGTATCTTTTTCCCTATTGCGAAAACATTTATTTATTCTCGGGATCAATTATAAAATCTTTAATTGAATATTTTTGCAGAGGTCAAGTGTCCCAACATCATCAGCAGAAATGAGTGGACCTCCGTTCCCGCTGGAGACGTGAACTATTTAATAATCCCTATACTTTACGTAATAATACAGCACACAGCCACTCTCGAGTGTAATTCGCGCCAGACCTGTGCAACCAGTGTCGACAACATCCGCAGTTATCATATGGACCAACTTGGCTGGGATGATATCGGTTATTCGTAAGTCATAATAATAATTATTATCTCAGCACGAGTACGCACCGCTTCCATAACATGACACCATTTGCTTTGTAAATATTTAATAATATTAAGATGTGTGCAAAATATATTATAATCAACGTGATTGCCTTTTCTCTAAAGATTCTTAATCGGTGGCGATGGAAACGTATACGAGGGAGTCGGGTGGACACACGAAGGGGCGCATACATACGGATATAATAAAAAGTCTGTCGGTATTAGTTTCATTGGAAATTTCGACAGTAAGTATCGCGAAAAAAATATATATTTTTTCATATCGTATGTTTAATATATTTATGCTTTATTTTTTATGTATCAGAGATTGTTATATTTTTGGCCATCTCTTTTTTTCAGAAAAACAGGCCAGTCAGAAAATGTTAAATGCCGCGCATCAATTAATTGAATGTGGCAAATCCCAAGGTATTCTTCGAAGTAACGTACGTGTGCTTGGTGCGCGACAAGTACAGCAAACAGTGAGTCCTGGGTATCAACTCTACACGCAGATTCAAGAGTGGCCTGAATGGGTTAGCAATCCTTAGATAAGCGACTGACGACAAGTGCGATGCTAAAGGTTATCGCTTTTATAAGATCCAATTTAAATAACTATCGTATATTACGGAGAAAATATTTGCTCCTATAATTTTTAAACTGACATAAAATGTAAACATAGAATAGAATATTTCTTCTTCTATATATAAGTATAAGAAATCTTGAACCTTTTTTAATAAGGTTTTTGGAGAAAGTTTTTTTTTATCACAATGCTTATTGCTGTTTATTTTAATCCGCATCTTTTAATTCGAAATCTTAATCTCGTTCGATAAAGTTATATAGAACAGGCCACAGAGCCGTTCTTCAAATAACATCACTATTCTGCGATATATTTTCGCAAATCGTTAATCGGCAAGATTTAAAAAAAATATAACTAATATAAGACCGTAAGAGAAATATACGTCAATATTCGAGGTAATAGTTTGTGTTTTATTATATTACCTTTCTAGCGAGAAGTCCAGCTCCTGATCTAATATAAAAAGAAAGTTCTTAACATACGTTTTTTAACGCATTAACATTTCAGAAGAACGCATGTAGACGACATGTAGAAATAAATCGTGGATAAATTGTGATGAATTTAGGAGATGGAACGGTATGACATCGTAACGTATATCCAATTCTATTCAAGTTTCTTTTCTTTTTTTCGATTATTAGGAGATCACGTAATTACTAATATACAAATGATACATTATCACCGAGAGTTTCTCTTACACAGAATAAATATATTGCGCATTAGCGGGTTTTTCAAGAATGACGCAATCGAGCCGAGCTTAAGTTTTTTTTTCTTTTAATCATAGTTATTATTATCGTTAATATCCATATAATTATCAATAACTACAGTAAAACACAAAACAAAAAAAAAAAAAAGAAAAAAAGAATATAGTGATATCTGTACATTCTTCTTCCTTAAATGATTAACGTAAACATTCTTTTGTATTCCTGTAGCCTTACAATTAGGAAGAAACTAAATCATAATATTCACAGATATTTTACAAGATAGGTGAGGCCCGCCGACGGGCGCACGTGTCGCGTAATAACGGTACAGAAAGTACACGATCCTGCACCTATGCTATATGACTGGCTGCAGAAGAAAGAGGAGGGAAAACGCAACGTTTCCATAAAAATAAATGAGTTGCGTGAAATAAACGACACGTGCGCACGTTCGCGCCTTATATACTTATATGCATAGCTATAATATATTTATATATATATATAACGCTCCTTTTTTTTTTTATCACCTTGCTTTCTCTCTCTCTCTCTCTCTCTCTTTCGCTCAGTTATACCTCTACACTGTACATATCCACAACGCATCTTTTACACTGTACATGCACACGCTCCGTGAGTATCCGCGCTGCCTTAAAGTAATTGCATTGTCGCAGGGATGGACAGAACAATAAAATATCACTTAAACAATGCCTTCTATTCGCTTAGAAATAAAAATAACAAATTTATCGAATCGTCGAGTGCTCTCCTAAAATAATAGCAAAACAGATTAAGGAAATATAAAAAGTATTGAAAAAGTTACCATTAGTATATATGGGAATATATGAATATAAAATAAACAATACACTCAGATATACACTTTCACATATCTTGACATTCTGCAAATATCGAAAAAAGATCTAACTTTTCGCACTTACAACAGATAATTGAAACAAATGAATGCATATGTTTTGTCTATCCCTGATTCTTGCATAAAGATTACTCTCTAGAGGCATGCGCCCTACGCGCAGCAGCATAATATCGTAAATAGATATAAGTTTCTTAATTTATTTAAATGTTTTTTGACGGCTTGGTGTGTGATATAGTGTAACCTCTGGTCTATACACGTAAGCGCATTTATTCGGACACGAATGCTAAAGAGTCTATGAGTCGTCGCGTGACGGAATCGATAGGGATGGGATATAAAGATAGATATATTTACTGTGGTTGAAAGAGCAAGGAATGAAAAACGAATGCAAATCGAGTATTAATGAATGTCAACATTCTATTCGCATTCGTTGTTGTTCTTTCTTCATTCATTTATTCAAATATATCCATTTTTATAGGATGGAAGTGCGTAGAATGGGGCGGCGTCAATGGTCAATGAGATCGGTCATACATTTTCTCAGTATGACAAATAAGCCCCATTTTGTCCTTAAATGTGTGCGAATTGGTATGCCCTAGCTAGCCTGTTGTAATAACGTTAATAATAATTAATAGCAGCGGTAATAGAGTAGTGGTAGAGTAGTAATAGTAGTAATAGTAAGTAGTAGTAGTGGTAATAGTATAGTAGTAATAATAGTAATAGCAGTGGTAATAGTAATCGCAATAATATGTAATCATAATTATAAGAATAATAATTAATAATATTAATAATAATCGTAATAAGAATGGGCGATTATCAGTGTTACCAAGGTCATTTATTTATTAAAATAAATTAGACGAATTATAATAAAATTCTTACAATGAGGGAGGGAACCGTCTAATTTATTTAATTCGTCAATGTACCGAAAAATCTTGTACAATCGTAATTCTGACACTGGCAACACTGGTCATTAACATTAATAGTAATAATAATAATCATAATAAAGAGAATATAAGTAGTAACGTTAAAAATTCTTTATAAGATATATGTATATATATATATAATGCTAAGAGAGTATGCTATGTATGAGAGGAATTTTAGTAATTCACGAGAGATTAATAATAATAATAATAATAATTCACGAATTCGCATCCTGCTGTGGGAAATAATGATACATTAGGATAGATCTATAGATCGCACAAATTCTACGCGGGTAGCCCAACTTTTTTCATTCTCTGTGTGCTAGAGGACTAACGTTATAATTTACATTCTAAACTCGACACGACCGGCGGCGACAGCAGCAACGGGCAGCAGCAAATTATCATTATAGTTATAGTATAATATAATACATAGTCATTTTTATATATAGAGCAGTATTTATACAAAAACACATCACATACCGCACGGATCATTAGTTGGGCACCCTCTTATATATTTTTACCTTTTGTCTTCTTCCTCTTTACGCAGTTACAGTTATCGTTAAATACTTAAAATCACAGTAGTTATGCCCTCGGTGGCTCGCTTATAATTTTTTACACAATTTATTTTATTATTATTAACGCCTAAATCTTACTTGAAATAGCTCGTAATAGCTCATGTAATAGTGATAGGGTACGTTAGCTGCTTCTATATCTTTACTTCGCGGTTGAGTTGTCCATCTAGAGAAACGAATTCTTACTGTTTCCTCTATGGGAGGAACGAACGTAAGTAATGAGTATCGCATGACGAATCGAAGGTCTTGTCTGAAGGCTGGGGTTGTGCCTGATTCGCTTGTCAGAAAGACCAAGAGTGATGTCGGTCGATCCCACAAACATTGTCAGTATTATAATTGACGCGAGTTACAAGCCGTGCAAAGAAAAAGAAGAAAAAGAAGAAGAAGAAAAAGAAAAGCAAGAAAGAACCGAGCTTGCCTGCGCAAATTTCATCGAAGAGAGATACGCACGGTGATGACCAGTGCATTTAAAGGTGCTAACCTCACTTCACCGCACAACCTCATGCCTCGTCTTTAGGCCTACGATATAAAGATCAGCTTACCCCGCCGGGTTCCATTTGATTGTCACTGATACAACTCCGAATAAGGAGCTCTTCATTTTGAATGCGCATCCCGCTTTTTGTCGCACAAGTACGCGCGTATCAAGCGGACACTCCAGGCTTCATGCCAGGTATGAAGCGTCCTGCGGTGCGTGAAGACGAGACATACGGATAAATCGTAATCCGGTAAGTCAATGATCGGTTTCAAACCGTGGCAATGACGATTAGTAAATGAGAGATTTTTGCGACACGTTGATGTAGGTCCGGTGCAATTCTTGCCAAATTTTCGTGCGCGAATTCACAAGATGGGAAAATGTGAACTACATACGCCGGCTAAAATGCAAAAAATGTTGTAGCATTACATTTTAATCGCGTTTCGTCAGAAAAGGTAATAAGGAAAATAAAAAGAGGATTAAGAATAAGAAAAATATATTATAATAACGCTTTCATGTGAGATAGAGGGCTTGAATCTCATATAATAATGAAGAATCTCATATAATAAAAAAAACTTTGACTCACCTGTTGCGATCCGGGTGCGGCAATGTTTACGATACCAGCAGCTTGCTTCTGTTGGAGATACATGATAAATCCTGTTTGAAGATTTTTACTTTGTTGCAGTACATCTACTTCATCACGTCCACAAGGTAATGCCAACAACATGCAATGTTCGTTATCAGTCTGGAAAACATTTTAATTGACATATTAAAAAATAATTCAACTCATGTAATTTTAAATTCATCAAATATCGGTATGAACGGTATTTAACTGCCAAGGATTACGATACGTACCTGCATCTTTCTCGCTACCCCATCAACTTGAGTTTGTTCTAATCTCATTCTTTGGGCTATTCTCAATGGTGGTGTAGAGCCGTCGCTGTTACACGGCAGACTGTCTCTGGCTACGTTAGGATTGCCGAAAACAAAGTGCATTTGTACCGCTGCTTGATCGTTCTTGAGTGCTAGTAAACCTTGCCACATAACCGGGTAACGTTGGAGTAGCATCTGAAACGTATCCGCTTGCGGTGGTACCTGAGATGCATACGGCGGTGGCGTGACAACATGGTGCTTCCTACATCTCTCTGGCGTGGCGGCCCTACCCATCTCAGGTGGCGCTTCGCTGGCAGCCATGGGATATTGAGAACGTAAATGGGCGGGCGGTGGTTCGTAATAACCTGCTCTAGCGCCAGCCGGTGTACCGGGTAATGACGGATTACTTCCTGCGTTATACTGCGGTGGAGGTGGCGGTAATCTTACATTTCCGTGTAGCATATAAACTTGAGCAACTTGTGGACTGTCGGTAGTACGATCTTGAGGCGTTCTCGTTCCTCGTCTTAATTCTAAAGGAGGACTGTGACTGTCCTCTATGCCGGTCTCGAGTTTCGGATCTAAAGGTAAGTGCGGAGATCTTGTTCCTGGAATGTGATAAGCTATGCGTGGTGCCGTTAACGCTTCTTGTTGCGCACGAAGATGGTATTGGTATTGCAACATCTGAGAATGTAAATAATGAGGTGGCAGTTCTCCGCCACGAGTCAGTCCTCCGTAATGATTGACGACTTCATTCTGTAAAACAAGATTATCTTTATTATTATTTATATCAGAAACAATATTGCCTATATATATTAACTTGCAACAAACCGTAGTAAAAATTCTTCAAATTTCATGCAATGTCAAGAAATTTATGATTAATGTCTAAATATTGAACTTTTTTCTTTTATATGAGGCATACACACAATTCTATTAAAAATATATTATAAAAGAATATTAGAGAGAGAGAGAGAGATAGATAGAGAGAGAGAGAGAGAGAGAGAGAGAGAAAGTAAATACCTGTGAAGTATTAACGTGATGATGGGCAGGTGGAGGCAATGGAGGACTCTGGGATCGATGCGGGGGGACAAGACCATACTGACCCCCTGGTGGAGTAGCACCTGTACTTCCGTGCTAATCAAAACCGAATAGAGTTAGTGTATTTAATGCAGTTTTCAACATATTAGCTTCATTATCTTTTTTCTCTAAAGCGCACGATTTTTAAACATAGTATTTATACAGTACTTACCAATGGAGCCTCGTACGTCGGCATTGGTACGCTACGACTTTGCGGACTCGCAGTTGGCATCATGATACAACCAGACATCGGCACTTCCACTTTTTGCGGTTCCATTGTTCCAGTGGCCTAAAATACAAGTTTCCGAAATATTAATCGATATTGATTTATAATTTCTAGTATCGAGTATAGTGTATTGAATCTAAAATACCATCGAGTATTCCATTGTACATACAGGAGTTTTCGGTACCGGTGGTCGGGTATTGCCGGTTGAAATCGGCTGCGGATTAACGAGATGCGTAGAACTCCCGGTGACGATCGGTGGAACTACAGCTTGCAATAGGTGCGTCTTTGGATTAAGCGGATGTGGTTGTCCATTGATACCCTTGAGAGCGGTGGGCTGCGAGGCCGGTTGATGCATTCTGGTAACGTTCACACTAACAGGATGCATATTTATCGGCATTTTCTGCGACATGTTCACTATCGTCGACGTTTGTTGCTTGGCGGCTTGCAGAAGATGTTGCTTAGGATTAGGCGGTACTCCGGTGTTGTTGAGTACCGGTGACATAGGTTGACCTTGCTTCACGCCTGCGTTCGCTGGTGTCAATTGCGCTGTCTGTTTCGCACGCGGGCTTAAGCTGGGCGACACGACTCTGCCAGGTGGTATCTGCAGATTGAGACCCTGTATCGCTTGCACGGGTGACTTGACGATGTTTTGTACTATTGTTTGATTAGGTAAGCTTGAAGCCACCGGTTTCGTGATGACAACCTGCTGTTGAGCCGAGGTCACGAGCTTGCTAGCGTTTAACACGTGCGCCTTCAGGCTCGTAGGTTTAGTCTGCGAGGAAGAAGAGATGGGTATCGGTTGCGCCGTTGTAGTTGATGCTACAGACGTCGCAGTCACGGTAGTGACAATAGTCGTAGTTGTCGTCGAAGATTGCGCAATAGTAATGGTAGAGGTAACCTGTACTGTCGGGGATTGTGGTTTCGTAATGACGCTAGTTTGCGGTTGTATCGGCTGTGTCGACGCCGATTGACAAGACGGATGTTCTATAACGGCCTCCTTCTTCGACTCTGCTGTTACTAACGGAGGATCTTCAGATTTCACTCGTGGCGTTTCATTTGTCGGGCTCGCATTGACTAATCCACCGCTTCGAGGTTCGCATAGTGTCCTATTGATAGTTTGTACCTGACTGGATGCCGTAGACACCGGTATATATTGACCTTCCTCGGATTCCCTCATAGGTATCAGCATTCCCGTGACTGGATCGATCAACGTCATCGGCTCGAGCGACACCGTCTTCTGCGGCGCCGATGTAACAACAGTTTGAGCCGGTTCTTCCGCTTTCGGACTTTCCGGTTGGGCCGGTTTCGGTTCCTCTTTGATCGGTATGTCTTGCGGCGTTACGGCTATTTCTTTCACCTTCTCCTCTCCGCTATCCTCGTTATTTTCCGACGTTCGTCTCGCCGTTTTACGACTGCCCCTAGGTGATTTACGAAGTTCCGTTGTTAGTGGCGCAGTAGGTTGCACCGTCGTATTGCGCGGAGCATTGTTGTGTCTAGTACTTCGCCTGGTGGCGTGCATATTTCCAGCGGCGCCGCTGACTAATCCTTTACTTGCAGGTGATCCACGGACAACATCCTCGATGACATCGTCGATCGTGCTGCGACTGCCATCTCTCTCCGCCAATCTTCTCGATTTTCTCGTATTAGCGGCCGGAGAAACAAACTCCTCCGGCGGTATTTCCTTAACCGCGGCAACGGGTATCGCTGGCTGCGCATTAGGTCCCGTTACGTTCGGTCCCGGAGATTTAATAGTGAGAATAAGTCGCGGACGACCGGCGTTGTCCTCCTCGCTGTCGTCGTGGAACTCGTAAACATCAGCAGGCAATTTATTCTTTTCAACATGATGTTTGCTACCTCGGGAACTTCTACCACCTCGTCTGTGAGAGATGGTGCTTGCGTTCCTGCCACCTCGCCTGGTGGTGACCCCGCCACGACCGCCGCGTCTACTCTTCGCTCTGCCACGACGACTCTTCGTAGCCTCATTTTCGCACGTTTCCATACTTTCATCGTGCTCATCAGTTGTTAATCCAAAGTTCTTTTTACTCTCGCTCTCTATTGACGACTCGGGATCAAACCAATCCGATTCATTCTTGTTGGTATCGTGCGAGTCGCTATTCGCGCTCTCGGTCTGTTGCGTTTCGTCATCGCCATCGTTACCTTCACCATCGCACAGGGCATCGACTTTCTTTATCACACTTTCGATGTTCACTTCCTTCGCGGACCAATAGTCGCTGTCTTCTTTATTATCGGTCGGATCTTCTTTACAATCGATAGCAAGGGGATCTGTGCTCGGCTCTTTCAACGGATCTTCTACTGGCTCTTCGTCTAATTCCATCTCATCATTTTCCTTAATCTCTTCTTTAATTTCATTCACAGGTTCCAGTTTTATAGGAGTTTCCGCTTCGATTTTAGGTGCGACCGGTGCATCGGCAACTTCGTCTTTAGGAATACATGGCGCAATTTCTGTCTTAATTACTACCTCTTGCTTTTCTTGTTTTATGTCATCTTCTACGCATGTTGGTTGGTTCAAAAGTTCCTCGGACTCGATTATATTATATTCAGTTTCGTCCATCGCATTTTCCTGTTTAACGTCGACTGGCTCTTGTTTTATCACATCGATTGGTTGCGTTGATTGTATAGGTGGTGTAAGTTGCATCGGTTGTGCAGTTTGATTAATTTGTGCTTCAGCATCCGCTTCTAATTGTTGTCCTTGGATGCGATCTAAACATTCGTTCATCAATGGCGTCGACATGGAAGATGCGGTCGTCGATACTACTCTGGTTATGATCGTCTGCGATTCTGTAGATACTAGAGGTATGTGAGATTTGACCAATTGACCCTGGGAAATAGGTGACTGTCTCTGACAAGGCGTTTGCGGGATGACGGATTTGTCACCGGATACCGACAACGGTGCGCTCGGCGTTATTTGCTGAGGAACTATAGGTACTACGGTTTTTATCAGCGGTTGATTCGGGGAAGAGACGTTTGGTGGGCCTAAAGTATGCACCGACTTGTGAAGTAAGTGAGACTGACCGTGAGCCACAATTACAGGACTGGGCGTGGAAGAGCGAGGTACGTGCGTAGTTAAAAGTTGAAGATTCGATACTTCTTGTTTCTGTCTGGGCGACAGCAGATTATTGTCCGTTGTGATAGATACGGAAATTTGTTTTTGCGTTCTAGATGACATCGTGTAGCTGTCCGTGACGTAAGCTGGCTTACCAAATACCGGACTAGACGTACTGGCATTGATCTCGATCTTCGCTGTTTCGGGTATATACGTGGGCGGTTGATTCGGCGATGGAATTTTAGGCGAGGTAGACGCTTTATTAGTTGGTTCAGGTATAACAGCAGGCGACAATTTTGGTTCTTCCAATCTCTGCGATGGTTCATTCGGATTTACCGGTAGTAGCGTCTCGATTACAGATTTACCACCTAAAGAGGAATCGCGCGAGTTTTTGACTTGTATGCCGGACGCTAACGGTGGTACGGGCATATAAGGTCGCGGTGGAATATTCAGAGTCAACGGTGGTAAACCACCGCGAGGATAACCGGGTGCTGGTGCTAGCATTCCTGAGGCGTGCTGTATTACTGGCTGTTGAGTCGCCGCAGTCGAATAGATTTGTTGAATTGGCGCTTCCGGTCGATGAGCGGGGATAGGCACGCATACCGCGATTTTGGTAGGTGGCGGCGAAGCTTTTCTTTTACCCACATTAGGTACGTGCGGACTTAACGTAGGATTCCGTGACCATTGTCCATTGGGCGAAAGTGGCTGAGAGATGCGTGGCGATGATTGTGACGGTACCAAAGGTGGTATTCTCGATGGAACTAATGGCGGCAACGGTGTCGTGTTAGAAGATGACGAGCAAGAAACAGTCGTTTGCATTTTCGGGGAAGCTTGGCGCATAGGTACCATCTGAGATTGCGGAGACACGGGAAGCCTCTGATACAGAGGCTGCACGGTGATTGGCGATGGTCGCGAACTCGTAACAGAGAGCGATTTTGGAATTTCACTCATCGGTACGCTACACGGCACCAGCATAGGTTGTTTGTATTGCGGAGGTGGAGGCGACGCGGACGTCCTCTGCACTTGTGCCGTTCTTTCTGGACTAGCGACGTCAATGTCCGATTCTGTGGTTTCTAACTGCACGGGCTTGATGGATTCGCGCGGCTTGTTGTGCTCGTTCAAAGTCCAAGAATGAGCGATCACGGAACTCGGTGGACTTTGTGGTTTGGCAACTACTGTGGGCGGTAATCGCATTTCGATCGATTTCTCAGGCGTAGTTAAGATGGGTGTGATATTCAGCGTTTTCGTCGGGGACTTGTAGAATGACGGTATATCCGGTGTCTTTGGCGGTTGCGTCAGATCGACTGTCTCGTAATTCGGATCCTCCTCCGTATCCGTGTCAATTTGTAGATCGTGCTCGCTCTGCGGCGTATCTGGCTTCAGATCCGCATCGCCTTCCACTGTTGAGGCGTTCAAACTTTCGACGGCTTGCTGCATCTCTTCAACATCCTCTTGAGGTGCCTCAGCCGGAGTTCCAGTAATCCCGTCGGTTTCGGTTTCTTCTTCCTCGCCCTCGTAAGAGAAGTCCTCCGTCGAAGCACCGAACGTTTCCTCGAGTAACGCGGCAACGGCATCTTCCGTTTCTTCCTGTGATATTGCTACTCGCGGCTTATCCTCGTTCTGAGCCGGTGGCGTCGTTGGTACAGGTACTTCCGGTTCTTCTCTGTTGCCACGCGATTGACAATTGCTGTCCTTTTCGGCAGGCTCCGAGATACTTTTCACAGCATTCTCGTGAATTGTCTCGTCTATTTCTATTCCAAAACCAGGTATGAACTTGTCCTTCTTCTTCTCCGACTTGGAGATTTGAATATCGCTCACAACTGGAGGGGTAATAGAAGATACGATCGACACGTTGGAAGTCGCTTTAGGTATCGGACTCAATAATGTCTCTCTAGGTGCGGGCAAACTGGATGATATTGTCTTAGATACTAACGGACTGCTCGCTCTTGGTGGACTAGGTTCGGCGCCTAGATAAGGTAATTCACCGCTCTTTTCATGATGATGATGATGATGATGATGATGGTGATGATAATCCTTCCGATTGCGTTCCTCCTTTGATTTCTTCCGTTTCTTCTTCTTCTCTTTGATTTTCTCCGGTGCTGTCGCAGGTGTCGACGGCTCAACACTGTCATTATCATCGGTAAATCGAAAGACATCATGATCGCTAGGCTCGGTTGTACACACGGCGGCCTTTGGAGAACTCGGCATACCTAAAAGTTTCGCCTCGATCTCTCGGCCGGCTTCGGCCAAATCAACGCTGTTTTCATCTTCCGGTTGATGGCGTCGTTTCTTATCTGTTTTCCGTCTTGTTCTGTCCATATCGAGCGAACTACGACCACCGTCGCTATCTGAAGCATAAACACTGTTTTCCGATGTCATATTATTAAATCTGTTGAAGAACGTATGAGTATTAGATGGAGCATCGTCAACGTCGTCCGAGAGAGGACCGAAAATGTCCTCCATACGTTGAGAATCCCTTGCCTCTTGTCTGTTGAGCCTCTTTCGTCTCGCTTTAGCCTTATCTTCTCCATTTCGATCGCGTCTCTTATCCTTTTTACTACGTTGTTTCTTATCGGCGCGCATCCTCTCCTCAGCGTTTTCTAATGCCGTCGTACCTATAGCCGTAGCGGCGGTAATGGTGGTCAATTCCGTACCATGATTTGGTCGACAATCTGTGTTCGACGACGTGATTAGATTGGTTTTATTTTTATGTTCTAGAGGCTCCGTCGGTTCCACCTTTATATTATTTTCACTCGAGATGCTGTTCTTTTGACGTTTCTGTTTCTTTTTATGTGACTTCTTTCGCGAATCTCTCTCGTGATTGTTCACCACTATTGTCGGATGATTCGTACGGAAGCTAACCGCGATTCGCTCGTCTTCGTCGGATGTACGGGGCTCTTCCTTAATGTTCGTATGTACGCTATTAACAATGACGTTTGAGGCTTCTAGTGGATTTTGCTTCTCCTCAGTATCGGCGAAGCCAAGATCGACATCACTCTCGAGAAATCTTTCAGTCTTTATAGACTTGCGAACCTTGTTGTTAAATGGCTCTTCCTCCTCACTCGTATCAGAATGAATGCGAGACCGCGAGCCTTTTCTAGAGAGAGACTTGGTTCTCGTCGAATCTGATTCGGAAGTAGCTTCGTCCTCAGTCAAAGCTTTGCTACTCACCGAGTCTCCGTCCCACGACGTGCTCTGTTTCTTCTCTTCTCGTCTAGCGCGACTTTGTTTCAGTTGCGAAAACTTATCTTTGAGTCGCACTTGACGCTTCTCCTCTTCTAATTTTTGCATGTTTTTCGTCGAACGAGCCTTTACCTTATCATACATACTGATGTAAGCAGGCTCATCATCGACAATGTCAAAAATCGAGTGCTTCTTCGGCTCGTCGCTATCCGTGTCTGTGGCCGAAGGATTTCTTACTGTTTGTATCTCGTGAGTGGAGAGGAGACCATCGTCTACGTCACTATGCGAATTCAATGTAGAAGATTGTTGCTGTTGATGATGTTGCACATCTCTCGTATGATTCGATCCCACGGAAGCTTGCTCGGTCGATAGTGTCGAATCGTTTCTCTTAGAAAGTTCCAACCTCGACAGAAATTCCTTATCAGATTCGTGCGATACTCTAGGACTACGTTCCCTCGACTCCTTCTCTGATCGATTCTTTTTACTCCTCTGTTTCTCCTTGCTTCCACTGTCTCTCGAGTTGTTTTCTCGAGTCGATTCGCCATCCCTGGTGTCTTGTGTCGCACTGCTGCTTTCTTTACTGTCACGACTCTCTCTGCTCTCTCGACTAGAACGATGAGAATCGTTGCGATGCTTACGATCTTCGGATCTCCTATTTTGCCTAGACCGATCCTTGCTGTCGCGTCGATGGTCCGAAATTTTCATACGTTTAGCATCCTCGTCCGTGGGACAATCTTGCAACGAGCACCTGCGTTTGATCGCTACCGGTGCTGAGGTAACCTGAGTTTGAGACTGCGTAACAGGATGTAAATGATTCTCGGTCGATTGCCGTCTAGTGTCATCACGTTCCCTCTTCTCTTTATCCTTTTCTTCGCGATCTCTCCTCTTTTCGCGTTCCGCCTTCTCTTTTTCTCGTCTTTCTTGATCTTCGCGTTCCCGTCGCTTCTCCCTCTCGTGTTTTTCCCTCTCGAGTTTTTCGAGTCTCTCTCGTTCTTCTTTCTCGCGTTTCTCCTTCTCCATCTTTTCCCGTTCTTCCTTTTCTTTCCGCCTTTCGCGTTCTAATCTCTCTTTTTCTTCCTTCTCTCGCTTCCTTTCCCGTTCGAGACGTTCTTTTTCTTCTCTCCTTCTTTCTCGTTCTATCCTGTCTCGTTCTTCTTTTTCCCTTCTTTCTTGTTCCTCCCTCTCTCTTCTAAGGCGTTCCTTCTCTTGCTTTTCGCGCTCTAGGCGAATTTCACGTTCTTTCTTTTCGCGTTCTTCGCGTTCTCTCCTTTCACGCTCCTCGCGTTCTCGCCGTTCTTGCCGCTCCTTCTCTTCTCGTTCTCTCCTCTCGCGATCGATACGTTCTTTTTCTCGTCTCTCCTTTTCTTTAAGTTCATTCTCTTCCTTCTCCTTTCTTTCACGTTCTCTTTCTTCTCGTTCTCTTCTATCTTTCTCCTGTCGTTCCTTATCAAGTCTCTCTCTTTCTCGCCTCTCCTCGTCTTTTTCGCGCCTCTCACGTTCTTCTCTTTCTTTTTTCTCTTGTCGGTCACGATCTTCCTTATCCCTTCGCTCTTGTCTGTCGCGATCTTCTTTATCTCTCCTTTCTTTTTCTTCTCGTTCTTTGCGTTCATATTTCACCTCTTTATTATCCTTAAAGTCCCTATTATGATTATCCGTGTTGCTGACGTCGTTCACAATATTCGCACTTTCCTTTTCATCTCTGTCTTTACGGTTTCTTTCGACGTCGGCTTCATCTTTCCGTGATCTTCTTTGACAATCTTTTCCTTTACTATGTTTCGATTCTCTGCTGTCCCTCCCATCGCGGGAGTCTCTGCTATCTCGATTACTACCGCTCGTTTCCTTCCTCAAACGAGAACGAGGCAAATCTGTGGAAGATGCAGATAATGATGATGAAGAGGAAGAATTAGATGAGGATGTTATGGAAGACGGTGGAGCTATCGAACTGGTAATAGTCATGGAAGATACCGCGCCTGTTACAGACATCGTTGTCGTCGCTACTGTCGCTGACGAAATTGTCGCGTTCAACGTCGTAATAGGCATCGCTGTTGTTATTGCAGTTGAATTGAAAGCATCTGACGCCGCTGTCACCGTGGGTGATGCGGTAGTCGCGGAGATGCTCAATCCCCGATGTGTCGAGGTTCCGAGGGTGTGAATATTACCTACACTACCACTGCTGCTTAAAAGACTACTGGCTGACGCTAAACCACTACCATTACTGTTACTGGCTGCCGTTCCACTACCAAGACCGATCGGTAGAGAAACTGGCGGTAATTCCGGACTAACTGTCTTAATAGATGTACCAGGTGTGATCGGCGTTGCCGGTGTTGGGTGTATGCAATTATGTTGCACCATTCGCGGATCGGTCTTTAGTGCCGACGAGACCATGGTTGTCATCGGAGTCAAACTCGCGGACAATGACGTATTAATACCGATTTGACTGGTAACCGAAGTACCGCTGGCTGGCTGTATCGGCGGATGACTAGGAAACGGATACTGCAGACAAACTTTGCTAGTACAGCCACCATCACTAGTGGTAAGACCAGCAGTGCTACCGATCATAGAACTAACGCCAATAACACCAGTGAATTCCCGCGGTTCATATTTTTCGCTAAAGTTTTCCAATCGCTTCGAGTCCTCATCGAACACGCTCCTTTTCGCGAGGACCGACTTCACGATGTCAGAAGGTTGCACTTCGTGGAGATCCAAATCAAGCAGTTTATGTCGAAATCGGAATCTTTCCGAAGCACTGGCATCGAGTTTCGCCAGAGCATCGCCGCCGGCGGCACTCAATGCTCTCGAACCGGACCACTTTTCGTATTTTTCATCCAGAGAGCGTATCCTTTCTTCCAAACTAGGAGATTGCGGCGCTGTCTCACTGTCGGAACTGGTCGGGCTCGAACTGGTATGTCTGGGAGGTGGCGAAGCTGGTGGTTGCGGTGCGGCACGAGGACTGGGCACAGTAGACAAACTGGCACACGGCGGACTAGCAATTTTAGCAAGGCTGGCGTTGTTCGATCGAGTGCCACTGCCATTGTTGTTGTTACTACTGCTTGTATTATTGTTGTTATTTAACATTTGTGCCGCGAACCTTGGTAAAGGTAACGACAATGGGCCCTCGTGACTCCTTTCTCTGAATCTTCTTGGCTCGCTGGGTACTAGATTCTCTGGCCGCTCGTCAACGAGAGGTGTACCTGGTCGGGATCCATCGTGGTGCTCATGATGTCTAGAAATGTTATCAGGATTTTATTTTCAATAACTTTTTAAATATCTTTTCTTTTTTCTTTTAAACGTAACATAACTCACCTGCTGGTGGCATCCCGACGGCGTTTACAAGGTCCAGGACCTCTACCCTCGCAACTACCCCTTCTTGTGCTGTGGTGCACTACTACTTTGTTATCACTAACGCGTCTAAAGTCCATTCCTTTCCTACTAGAATGCGAGGTAACGAGTAACGACGCAATTTCCGGCTCCTCGTCTTCGCAGAGTATTGCGGTCGACGAGTTATCAAGTTTTACGCGTTTCTTTGACACGAAACCGACCTCATCGCCGCTACTATGGCACTCCTCAAGTTGCTCCAACAAATGGACGCGTTCTTTCTGGAGGTGCCGAATATCGGGCGGAGGTAATAAGGGTGGCGGTGGCGCAGGCGGGTCGATACTCGTAACAACACTTTGCACTGCGTGACGACGTGACGGTGGCGGACAATCGTCATCGTTAAGTTTGCCGTCGCTGAGTACACTACTCTGGTAATCATCGTGACTTGCACCGCTGCCTTGACTAAACTCGTCGTAGCTGCGAAACCGTCGCGACGCCGGTTCAAATCTTGATAGGATCGTCTATTACTTCGTGACAATGCTGTCGGATGAGCTGGACTCGCGCCCGGTGTACTGCCTCCGGAAGTCCGCGAATAGTTCGTCGTTCTAGATCGTGGCGGCGTATCATAGCGCGTGAATCTGTTACTCGAACTTGGCACTGTCACTGCAGAATCGAAGCTGTTGCGCTCCCGCCTAGAAGGAATCCTTCGAATCACGAATGCACTCGTTTTAAGTTCTTGATTATAACTCGTGAGCTTATGCGTAAGCATGCATTTTATATTGATAAAACTTTATCAATTTATATATATAAAATAATAAAATTAAAAACAAAAAAATTCAGATATTTCAATAAAGATATTTCATATCAAAAGATACTTTCAGCCATAAAAAAAATTTATGCATAAAAAAATATACATACGTCATGTCAAACGACGACGCTGGCGAAGGTCTCGAGTCCCAAGGTTTTTCACTAGTGTTTCCTTGACGCTCGAGATGTTCGTAAAAAGTTTCTTGACATTCCCTTGAGGCGAAATCGATCTGCAAACGGCGGCCGCGAAACGTGGCTCCCCTCATATCTTTCACGGCAGCTTGAGCGCAGCTTATTTGATCGAAAAAGACCAAAGCATGACCACGTTCACGATCTATCACTATCTGAGTTGTCGGTCCAAATGTATTGAATTGCATGCTTAAAAATTTCTCGGATGTACAATCTAAAAAAGAAAAAGATAGACAATATATACATATATATATATATAATGATTTATATTTTGGTCCTCGTTGGTCTTCCTACTATTAAAATAATTGATGGTAACAGTATGATGTAAAAGCGCTTACCTCCAATGCCATCAACCCAAACGCAGGGTGTAGGCATCGATTTTCCGAATCCAAGTTTGATTCGATTTGCACCCAGATGTTCACCGTCCATCGATCTCATGGCTTTGACAACACTACCAATATCCGAGTACTGACAGAAAGCGTAACTCGATACGGCTCCTTGTTTCTTAATGTCAATTTCCTATAAGCAAATATGACAGGGTGTAATTAATTTCTCTCTCTCTTCTAGTGTGTGATTTGTATTACAAGCTTAGGCATTCTTTTTATTTAGATAAGACTTTATTTAGATTTATAATTTTCATTCGCGCCACCATCTTTATTACTTTATTTTAATTCAACATTTGCTGTTGTTAATAATTAAAAATTTTTTAAATTTTTTAAATCGGATTCCAACTCACTATTATCTCGCCGAACTGTTCAAAATGCTTCCTGAGCTCGGACGCAGTAACGTCCTTTTCGAGGTTCCCGATAAATAATGTTCTCGTTGCTTTCGGATGATATTCGTCGAGTTCTGCCTCGTATGGCCTGAACTCATTATCCTCGACATCGTAGCCCTGATAAGGGGCCACTTCAATTTTACATCCGAAGAAAAGCTTATCTTGCGAAACCTCGAGGGCCTTCTCGACATCCTCGGGCTTCCTAAAACAAACTAGGGCGTATCTCTCGTTGGCTGTGCCAATGACTTTCACCCATGTCACCTTGCCATGTTTCTTGTACTCATGGAAAAGGCCGTCTTTGAGGGAGGAATCGCTGCTGCGAATCGGTAAATTCCTCACACAGATGGCCACCGGCCTGCGATCCTCTATGACGGATACATTGCTCGTTCGATGTGGCGAACTACCAGGCGATGTGCTACCTCCGGAAGAACTGCCACCTGAGCTACCGCTCCGACTGCTGCTGCTACTTCCGGAGCGACTGCTACCGCTTGGCGAACTGCTTCCACTGCGTGATTTTCTGCGTTGCTTTTTGTGCTGTCGCAGAGCACCTGTGTTACTGCTACCACCACCTCCGCCACCTCCTACGGAAGAAAAAAATATGACGGAAATGAGATACACATCGAACCAAATGGCTTAAAAAGTATCCTGACATATTTGCTTTTTCTTCATAAAAATAAAAATTTTTATCACGATAAACATTTAAAGATGCTGCTTGCACAATCGGCTTCTTTGCTAATCAGGATACTGGTGCAACATGCCACGATCTCACTCTCTAGCGGATCAATGATAATTACCTTGTTCATCTTGGTAAGAGTCATTGGTGGCAGGCGAGGGTGGCGGCGGTGCGCTGCCATACCTCGAACTCGTCGGCTCATACGTCGACCAGGACGACGGCGGTAGACTTCCACGATGACGGTCTAAATGGGGCGGGGGCGGCGGCCCAGAGACGTATGGGCCGGTCCTCGGATATAGCCGATCCCTCGCCCTGCTCGATGTCACGTGGTAGGAGCTCGTAGGTGGTGGACGGCGGGATATATAGCCGCTGGGGTCTCCCGTCGAAGAATCCGCCGGATGACCGCCGACGACGCCGCTGCCGCTACCGCTACCGCCGCTGCCGACGACGCCGCTGCTCCCGGTGCCAACCACTCGGTTGCTCCTCTCGCTACCGTAGAAGCTGCCGTGGGAACCACGTGAGTCGAAACTCTCGCTTCCCCTCTCTCCTCGTTCATTGCCACCGCTGTTGCCGCCGACCCCGGGACCGGTGCTCCCGCTACCGCTGCTACCACCGGAAACGCCGCCTGTTCCGCTATTTCCTCCCCCGCTACCGCCGCTGGATCCATGATCCTCCGAACTTCTGAAAGACGTAAAAACCGGGCTTAGTCATCGTTTAGAAGGGGGCTGGTACTCGGATCGATGAGTCGCTACGGAATACGTATTCGCAATTATTTCGTTCTAGCGTTCTGTTTTATTTATTTAACAGTTTGCGTGTGATATGAAAAAGCGCTGTTCTAAACTAGAATCGATCGAACACTTCGATTAGCGAAGAAATGTATATTATCTTCTTTTTCTTTATATCTTAGTTCTTTCTTCATTTCCACATATTCTTCCAATATTTTATTGCTTTATTCTTATATTATATTTTTTTTGTTATTATTATATTCTCTTATCGTATCATGTCATAATATTTTTTATATGTATACTTTTTTCGTATGTTGTTTCTGTCCTTGAGAGATAATGTGTCCCAAAACAACATAAAATATTGCTATTATTTCTGCTACTATTATTATTTACACTATCCGGGTGTCTATGTATTGCCTTTGGAATATCTCTTGCGCTTAATTCGCTTATAATCTCTGTTTATCTTCAATCTATGTCGTTCGTCATCGTCATCTAATCGTTCCGTCAATTTTGTTTGTCGGTGAGAGGGAATTGACACATAGCACACAAACGCTTTTTGAAAAAAATTGCATCTGAAACAAACCGGTTTCAGCCGATTCTAAATTCGAATAGATATCATATAGCTATTGCTTATGTATGCACATACAAATGTATAACGTTCAGAAAAATAAAATATTTTCATAGTTGTAGTCTTAATCTTTCTGCATTAAGCAAGTACTAAAATTCATATATCGCAATTCTCAATCCAATATCTTATGCGTTTATCTAATTAATCTTACAACTTGTTTACAACTCCACGATTAATTTAAATATTTTTAATACATAACGTTGTTTTCTTTTTTGCTTATTTGAATGACAATTCAAATGCAAAGCAAGATTAATTTGCCTTTTGACTTGAGTTACCTAACTATGTAATATTCTTTGAAAGTTATAGAATAGAAAGATATAACGTGAAATTAAATTATAATAGAAAAAAAATTATTTCAGTTTTCAACGAGAAAAGAACATTATCGTGTTCACTCGATATATTGATTATTGGACATCGTGTACAACTATATTTTCGCACAAAATTGTCATGCTCATGACCTTTACAACATTGAAAGAAGCTGATTATCATATACATTCAGTCACGCGCAAAAACGAAATGATAACTCACGTTGTACAAGTCACGCGAGAGAGAAAGCAAGGATAGAGAACAAATTGGAGTAACAATAGACTTACTGCGTAAATTCCGATCTAAATATTTAGACATTCCAACGACAAGTTCGAATATTGAAGCCGTACGAGTACCGCTTTAGCATTAGTGACGTATTCGCTTTTCTAGTATCCCCAGGTGTTCCTTACTTGCAAAAATTATCTTTTCCAATTCTCTCTCTCTTTCTCTTTTTTTTATCTTATAAAATCAGCATGTCTATAATTTTCGAGACACATTATACCTAATCTAATCTAAAGTCTGAATATAAATTTTAATCCAAAGATCAACACACATATTATCATGGACCAAGATCATACGTTAAAAAAGCAGATGTGTAAAATGCGCATCAAGTCATAAATTGTGAATCGAATCAAATTTGATTATTTGTGACAATAATTTTAAAATTATCGGATATTCGAAATTAGTTTATTATGGACAATTTCAATGATTTTTTATATAGAAATAAAAATTTATTTTGCTACAAATTTTACCCTAAAATCTTCATGTAACAATACAAAATTATACATATTCGAACTTGGATTCTATTTCACTCATATGGATTCAAATTAGATACATAGTATTTGCATATTTCATAAAACAGAAACTTTAACGAATGGAATAGAAAGGCGTATCTAATTGGAAATGTACGATTCATGTAAATTTCGTTATCTCGATGGGACTTTACCCGATGACGCTATCATAGAAATGATTTAGTATTTGCATTGATTAAAAATCGCGATCAAGAGAGTGACTATTGCAATAGGAACTTATTAAGCAATCTATATTGGATAATTACGTGAACTAATAACAATTAAAATAATAATATGATATCTGCCAATCTTTCGTTTTAATCGCTTTTTAAAATTAATACAAATGTATGTCACGCGGTTGTGATATCATTAAAGATATATATATCCAAAGATAAAACTTATTAAGTTCATCTTTTTCGATCGTCCTCTGCTCAAAATAAATTATTTTACAAAATACAATATAATCCATTTTATGGAAATAACAATTACAATTAACAATAACAATAATAATTACAACATTATCGATTATAAAATAATTATACTTTTTAACATATTTGCTATTATATTTTTTCATGTTTGTCTAGTTTGTCTAGTTTGTCTATGTATAAATAAATGCAATGTAAAACATGAATTTTTCTTAAATCATATTTTAATAAAAAGAAACGGATGCAGATGATATAATGAACCATATTATTTTACAGAGAATTAGAATATCGTCGCAATGATTTACTGGCGCAACATCCTACATTAGTTCGATTGCAAATACAACCAACATTGCGGAAATATTCTTTGCACCTGAGCAACCTGGTTTTTTGCACAAAAAATCACCACTCGACTTAAATATCTCAATCCTGGTGCTCAGGGTGAGGAGAAGAAGCGAAAAGGCGAGGAAATGAGGCGAGTCGAACCCGGGGCTCGTAAATCCCCGACTACACCACTGACAGTTAACGCTCTCTCTCTCCTTTCCCCTCAGTTCAGCCTCTGCCGTCACACTTCGACAGTTACTACTGATGAGGCGAGTCGAACCCCCGGGGCTCGTAAATCCCCGACTACATCACTGACAGTTAACGCTCTCTCTCTCCTTTCCCCTCAGTTCAGCCTCTGCCGTCACACTTCGACAGTTACTACTCGGGTGATAGCGCCCGCGCAGCCGGGACATGGCAACATCGCCGGAGCGACCACGTCGTCACGGTCACCTGACTTTTCGTGGAAACGAGACGCCGCTATGCTCTCCTCCGTCGCGCGCGCGCGAATATAGGCGTGCACGAACGCGCGTAGCGTGCACGCACAATTTTTTTCCTTCTTTTTTTCCCGCTACTTTTCTCTAGCTCTCTCTATCTTTCTATCTTTAGTTTGTCTAGCTTTCTCTCTCTCTCTCTCTCTCTCTTCTTCCGTCTCCCGCTTCTCTCTCGCGGTGAGATCGATCGATCGGAGGCAGTCGCGACTCTTCTGTGAACGCGACACACGATACGCCTCCAACTTTAAAGTACGTGCCGCGTGCCGTTGATGCCACAGAGAAAGTGCAGGTTCTCTATCTGTTAGTCATATACACACGCAATTTGTCAAATGCGTGGTAAGTAGAGACGAGGGCGACCACCGTCGTGGCGGTGACGACGTTGGGAAATATGGAACGCGAATGCGTGGCGCGAATCTCGCATGCGAAAAAGAGAAAGAGAGATTATGCTATTATCGAAGCCACGATAAGAGCGTCAGTGATTCTCAACTTGAGAAATCATGGCTAACCGCTTTAAATTACTCGAATCTAATTCTCTTGAAACTAGCAGCATGCCTTTATTGCCATAGATTTACGTTAGACGTTTGCAAATATGAAATCATTTATGGTAGTCCTAAAGATGTATCCATAATGCTGTTGTTATGAATTATCTTTGTTACAGTAGTAACACCGCACGTGTCTATAAATTCATCGCAGTATGATTTATTAAAAATAGAGACCTGTAACGCTAATTCTAGTATTTATTCGTCATTCATCGATTATAAAGTATTGTCAAGTATATTTGTCATTTCCGTTAAAATTGTGTTGCTCGAAACGATTTTATTCTGCCGTGACTGTTACAATATTAAACTCAGAGTCTCTACGATAAAAGCGCATGGTATTACGGATAACGATCGGCATGCGACGAAGTTAAAAATGTCGATAATGCGTTGTTTGTGCGACACTCGACATCACGATCGAATTGTTTGTATCAGCGAAAAAAAATTATGCGCATCTACATATGTATTTATTGACGTCGATATTACAATGGTTTTACGTGACATCGAACGATAATTGCGACGATATGATTAATTCTTGAAATCGCGGGATAGCATCGAGAAAAAATATTTTACTAACAGATTCGCAAAAAAAAAAAAAAAAAAAAAAAAAAAAAAAAAAAAAAAAAAAAAAAAAAAAAAAAAAAAAAAAAAAAAAAAAAAAAAAAAAAAAAAAAAAAAAAAAAAAAAAAAAAAAAAAAAAAAAAAAAAAAAAAAAAAAAAAAAAAAAAAAAAAAAAAAAAAAAAAAAAAAAAAAAAAAAAAAAAAAAAAAAAAAAAAAAAAAAAAAAAAAAAAAAAAAAAAAAAAAAAAAAAAAAAAAAAAAAAAAAAAAAAAAAAAAAAAAAAAAAAAAAAAAAAAAAAAAAAAAAAAAAAAAAAAAATATATGAAAAAAGTGAGAAATTTCCAGAGAAAAACATCCGTCTGTTTTCTTTCATAAAAATTTCTCTTATTTTTACGGTATTCGCATCGTTGACCGATGCGTTTCGGCATTCGTTTTTCCCGAATTTTTTTGAAATGTTTTTGCAAGACAGCTACTCAAAATAATAGACAGCTTATTATTCATAGACTTCTGAAATTAAAATAAATATTTCCTGACCCTTTTTTATGCAAAATCCTATCACAATTATTTTTTTGATAATTTAGAAAAATGTTATCTTTTTCTCTCTCTCTCTCTCTTTCTTTCTCTCTATCACCATCACTATTATATGTAGCACTTTAAAGAGCTGATGATAATACAATAAAATATACGAATAAAATATGCGTTCTGTTATAAATACAATAATGTTAAAGATTCGCACACTAATATTGTTTTGCCGATTCTTAGTTACATTTACTGAATCATGTTGTCAATCCACATAGTTTTAAAACTCGATACAACCGCGATATATAATACATAATAATATAAAATTAAAGAATAAAAATGTTAAACCACCAAGGATAAAAATCCAATAATATATCGCTAAATTTCAGTCAAATGTAAGGTCACGAGAAAAATAAACTGGAAATTTGCAATCCATTCACAGACCGTACGTGAATTTTGTTCCAAAGCAAAGATAATGGAATGATCAAACGATCATTGTCCATAAAATTTCAATGTCGCCTTTTTGTACCTGTTTCCTGTGACGTGCAATACTTAATTAATTCCTAGGACGTGACTCACTTATCGCAAACCAGCGTTTGTACGTGTTACTTCGAAGTCAAGAATATCGTTCTATTCCTGGACGCGACTGTTTTGGAAAAAAAGGAACGAACGAGGACATTTCCATATCGACCAAAAGAATGTGGCCGTATAATCCGAAATTCTTATTTATTATATATTGTCTTGGATATTATTTATTAATGTGTTGAAATCTGCAGTAAATCCACGAAGAGATAGAAAAGAACCAACAATATGCACGAGATAACGTGGCTAAATATCCAATTTGTGAAAAACTCCGGCATGAGCAATAATAAAAAAAAAAAGGATAAAATCGAAACGTTCTCCAAATTATTAAAACTGTTATTTACAGCGTGATACTACTAAAAAACGATAAAGACGAAAAAGAAACTTTGCACTTTAGCGCGATGAATAGTCACTACATGTTGATCTAATCTGTATTACGATTAATACGAAATCGATGTAATATACATCTGGTTTATCGTATCGACAGATAACAGAACCTGATGTGGATTATCAGTGTATCTAATATAGATAACCCGTATCGAAATAGCCGGGTAGAAAGAATCGAATCATGTGTGCAAACCATATATATTCATCTTCATCATCTTTTAAAATGGATATCTGTTCTTCTAAAGACACAGTCATGCATCTTCCATCGTCTAAATTCTCTTGTTTCAAAGGGTACCCTCCTGAAAGCGCGTATATCGCGGCGACTCATACAAGGATATCGCGTGATAAGGGAAACTCACCCGTGAGAGGGGAACCTGTGCTGAAGATGTTGCGGTTCGTAGTACTGTGCGGTGAGGACTCGATCGTCCAGCGTATGCTCAATCGCGTGGGCCTTCGCTGCGGACTTGATATCCATGAACGCCACCGTCGCGCATACACCGCTGGACGAGGAACCGCCGCCCCCGCCGCCGCCGCCGCCGCCGCTGCCGCCTGAACTAGAACCGGAACCGCCCTCATTGCCCTCGCCAAGGGTACTGCTGGAACCTCCGTCCACAGGGCACACCTCGCCCCGTGGCAGCAGCTTGACGCTCTGCACGCGTCCATACCTAAAACATCATTAATCTTTCATTACACAAATGTCAACGTTATCGAGAAGATATGAGTTTAACTATAACGGTTTTCTCAGATGTTCTCTGACTTTTATTTATTCAATTGTGACAGGAGTGACGTGGAATTTGCAATATCGCTCATGGTTACGTATTATTTTTAGATCGATATCGGAATTTCCGAAAATAATTAGTTTCAAAATTGATAATATTGTAGTTGTTTTTTCTTATACTCCATATTGTAAGGGATATATTTTTCTAAAATTTTATAAATATTTCAAATAGAATATGAAATATATCGGTGATGTGATTCAAGACTGTATGCTTTAAAATTTCCTAATGAACATCAACGGGGGATTTTCAAGAAGCTACCTATTCCCGAGCGTCTTCCGTCAGCAAACATTCGCTAGCTTCGGCAACGTCGTGCTTCTATTCGAGGCAACTGCGCCAAAGGGATCTCTCACCGATATCGTTTAGGATCTCGAAGAAAGGAGGAAAGATACGAGAGAGAAAAGAAATACAAAGAGAGAGAGAAAGAGAGATCCCGTAATCCTTTGCCTCTAGAAAGCTTTCTCGATACCCGATACGAGCGCGGGAAATTAAGTCTAAAGCAGAGGGAGAGAGAGAGACAAAGCCTAAAGGAGAAAGAGACGAGAGAAGAGCGAGAAAAGAGAAAGAGGAGACCTCGATCGAACTCTTTCTTCGCTTACGTACAGATCAGCACAGATAAAAGTCGTCGCGGATGTTTTTGCAGAGAAACCATGACGGCTCTCGCCAAGTGGCTCGAGTCGCGCGAGTACGGAGACATCATGAAAGAAATGACGTGTATAGATATATAAGGTGTTCAAAAGAAAGCATCGGCTTTAATGTTTCGCGCTTCATCGATTGCGCCAAGCTACTATCGCATTTGTCCGTGTAATCTTTCAAATATTGCATTGTTACGAAAAAGAATGCCTTCGAATACAGCGGATTAAAGCAGAATTTGAATCGGGTTCAACGTTAGACGCGACGAGAAAAAATCCATAATCCAGTTTGTATCGGCAAAATATCTGTTGTATCTCTTCCAATATTTGTATCGAATATTATTTTATCTTTCGATGCGCGCAGTCAATGCCACGATTGTTATTACGTAATAGATGTATTATTTAATGGTCTGAATGCAATATATCTAATGTAATATAACGTCAAATTAGACCCTGACTGAATAAACTTTAAGTTTATACGATTTTTTGTAGATACAGAGTTTTATCTTAAGATTTCTTTAAATGTCTGGAAATTCAACGATACAGCCGAATGGCGAACGGGAAAGTTTTTTAGGACGCAAATGGAGCGCCCAGCAGCACCAATATCGATTTATTCCCCAATTGCGTGGCGCGTTATTCTGCCGTCCCATTGGCAGCGGCCGATATCTTTCGCGTCTCGGCCTGGCCTCGGCGCAATTTTGAATCGACGAAGTTTCGGTCGCGAAGGACGAAAGGGAAGAGAGAAGAACGGGAGGGACAACGCCGAGCGAAGTCTCGTTTTCACCCTGCACAGAGTGGAGAACTTGGGGATATTGAATTTCGCGCAAAATTAAAGAAAACAAAGAGCGTCCGGAAAGTTGTTTCTGGCACACCCTGTGTGCAGAGACAGCGCGGAGGCCACATCACCAAGTAGGGGAAATATCGTCGCGTCGGTGGGACGTGATGCCCGACGATTGGCCGCTCCCATAAGAGAATGCCGCACGCAGGCGCAAACATCCGGACGTTCAGGGACTCTCCCGGGGAGTCGTTCGTCTAATCTCGCGTGAGTCGCACGTATCTGCTCTGGCTCTGCTCCGCTTGCTCTCCCCGAAGGACTTCTCTGCCATTTAGCCTCGTATAACTTCTCTGCTGCGTTATCCTCACATAAGCGTATATCATCGTAGGGAAAATAACTAGTAGAAAATTCTTCCTCCTACGTCACATCACGGGACGAGCCGTCGTATGATTGTTTTGCGCGAGAGAGAATGAGAGAGGGTTGTGCCGAGATTTCTCTGGACGGATTATCTGCGGAGATATTTTACTAGGGTCCTCTACGAATCGAAGAGCGCTGGGAATCTAATTTTTTTTTTCGTAGAGGCGAAAAATATCGAAAGACAGGCACAGCGAGAGAGCGTGTCGCAATGCCTGGGCGTATGTTTTTCCTCTGTCGTGTCGACCGCACGGACGGGGCGTGGTCCCCCTCGTCGCTCTATTGACTGATGAGAGAAGGGTTTTTGCGTTTCGTTGTTTGTTGAGTTATATCGATAATGCTCGAATACTTTCGCGTAGAATCCATCATTAACGAGCGAATAGAAAAAGAGAATCGAAAAAAAAAAGAAGCGAGAAATTTCTCTCGTTCTCGAGGACTTGAACGTTTCGGCGATCGAGAATTATTTTTGGTGTCTCGATCGTTCCTCGGCGAGGAAGGCAGGAGAAGAAGCACAAGATTAAATTCGTAATCTTTGCCACGTACGCATCTTGGAAGAACGCTCGCGCGAAATGGCGGACGCGCTGTGATGCATCACCCCAGCACCGCTCTCTCGTATAATCCGCTCTTCGTCTCTCGTTTCTCGCATATGTGATCTGTGTTGTGTTCTCCGGACTTTGTTACAGTCCGAGAGTTTCTGGAACGATGCGAGCCGCATCCGTTCGACACTGCGAAGTGAAACAGTGAATGTCATACTCTCGCGATATTCTTCGGAAAATTCCGGGAGACGAAGGAGAACTCCGCTAGTGCTGCGAAGATACTCGCGTTTCATTTTCAAAAATATTGACATTTCCTTTTGGTCGCGCATTAACGGCACGCACTCTTCGAATGTTGAAATACGCTAGAGGGAACGAGACATTTTACCTCTACAATTAGTGTCGATTTTCTAGATAGGAGTAAAAGATACTAGCTCCGTAATTATAACATTCCTCGACGATCGTCGGGAATATCGATCGCGTGGATAAACCGGATTCTCGTCCGTCGATTGCTACGAAACTGCGCGACTCGAAGATCCATCTCGACAAACGATTCGTCGTCATTATCGTCGCCGAGGGTTTACCGTAGAAAAACGCACAGACCGTGCGAATTTTCATCATGAGATCCAAAGAAAATTCTCGAGACTCAGCAGCGTACTGGAACAGCGACCGCGTTCTGCCTTCTCCTCTCGCGAGCGAGAAGCCGTTGCTGGCCTCTCTTTCCTTCCTCATTCTTGCCTCCTCTCCCTTCCTCCCTCCCTCCCTTCCCTTATTCTCCTCCTCCTCCTCCCCTCGACGCGCCAATCCCCACGTTTCCTCTAATAAAAAAAAAAAAAAAAGAAGAGATACGCATACAGGCACGTTCGTCGGCGCGCTTTGCTACAAGTTTCACACACGACGAGCGCCCTTTTCTACGTTGGCTCGTATGAGTGAAAGCGGGCAAGGCAAGGGAAGGGGAAGAGATTAGCGGGGCAGAGAGGACGCGTGGTGAGGGTAGCGAGAGAAGAGGGTAATGGCGGAGAGGAAAGCCGAGAGAGTGCCACGGTGGCTGGCTGGCTGGCTGCCTGGCGAGCGAGCCGTGAATCGTATACCCTTCCCCTCTCGAATCTCGCTCCCCCCTCCCCTCCTTCGCGTTTCGCCCCTCTCGCATCCCCCTTCAATGCTCATGGAGGAATTTTACTCGGGCAGACTCGCTCCCAGGCTTGGTCCCTCTCCCCTCTTACCTCCCATCCTCATCCTACCCCTCCCCTATCTTCCCCGTTTCTGGTCGACGCACGACGGGTTCTGCTTTATGTGGCGGCATTAGCATGGGTCTCCATAAACCGAAGGAGTCTCTAGGTCAGCGCCGTGTTCTCCAACGTTACAAGAACGCCAGCCTCGCTTGTTCGTTGTCCGGGCTGGATAATACCGCGATCGAAGCCGCTTAAAACGCTATTCGAAGTAATGATCGCGCGTTCAGGAGGATATATAGTTTCATCGTAATTCTCTCTCTCTCTCTCTCTCTCTCTTTCTTTCTAACGCGAGATATTTCAATTGGTAATTCCCGACGAAATAATCGTCCGGCAATTCCGTCTTTCGCGTTTTTCTACACCGTGCGATAAATATAAAGACTCATATTTCTCGATCCGCGAGAAAAACTGCAAATAAGGAAATTATCACACGCGTGACTTTACGCGTCCACTGTTTAAATTAATTATACGAACAAATACGCGTTCGCGATTATCTATAACCTCGCGATGAGAATGATAAATTTCCATAAATGGTTGAATCATTTGATCGATTTGAAATGCAATTTGCTACATTAGCGTAAAACGCAAATTATATGGAGCTATATATTTTGTTTTATACTTAAAAACTATATACCACATTATTCATGTCGACTCACCGGTCCAACTGTTAAATGTATTTACACCGCGTTATCAACGCATACGTAGTTGCAGGTGGATGGTTATCGTGATTACATCGACGAGTCTAAGCCGCTTTAATCGTGCCGTCCATCGCGGCGGTGACGCTGATACGATCGTACGTCTTTCCACGTTTCAAATGGGAGACGTACAGGAAATCAATACATCAATACCACGGCGAAGAGTCTGAGGGGCGAGACAAACGCAGAAACTTCCGTAAACTCGTCAGCGTTATAAATAACGAATTATCGATCTATTTTACCCGCGAACTGCTCGCGACACCGCTCGTCGTCCCACTGTTTACAGTGGCGTCCATAGAGATAGGGAAACGTGGAATTTTATCGCGCTTATATTGCAAATACTCGCTCATTTCCTATTTTTAATTTTACGATAGTGTGAAAATTATTTCTCTTCGTTGTAAAAACCATTATAAAATTATGCAAAGAAAAATTTTTGCATTTTTGAGATTTTTTATTTCCTATTTAATACATCTATATATGAATCATTAATGTGCTGTAGCTCTTTTCTTGCTTTTACAACTACTTTCTACGGGGAAATGATCTATTCGGGAACATAAATTGTAATCTGCTTTAATTTAATAATTTTTATACCTCCCTTTGTAATATACACATTATTTTGAACATCTTGTTAAAGATTCTCTAATAAAGATATACCAATAAAGATATACTAGACATTCCTCGAAAAAATTTGACATTAACTTTTACATATACATGCGCGCGCGTATAGTACATAGAATCTTTTGCATTTTTATTTTTATTTTTTTTTTTTATTTTACATAAAATATCACGCGTTCTTTTTATAGGCATTCGTACACTGGGATACGAGCACGGATACGTGCTACGCGTATTTCACACGAGTCCGGATTTTCGCGAGTATAACGATCTAACATCAACAATGCGATGTTTCGCGATTCCACGAAGCGCGACGCAGGTAAAAAGGAACACAATGCAAAGTAGGTACACACCGTACACAGCGACGTCGTCAACAACGCAAGGAAAGGGCTTTTGTTCCTTTGCCCTCTATGGCTCGCTTGTGCTCTTACGCAGTTCACACATCGCACAAAAAATGTCTTGTTGTTACGAAGACGTTGATATCTTTGGAAATTTCTGACGGTTCAAGATTAATCGAAATAATGATATTTATCGGCTACGTTTTTTGCTCGCTGCTAGCGTTTTTACTTTGTAATCTTTTTTTTTTTGTACTTTTCTTGTGAAGAGGATTATTTACTTCATGATGATGAATATAGTGATACAACGTCGAATTTCGCAAATCTATTTTATTATTACAATTCTCTTGCAAAAGAGTAAACATAATTGTCGCAACAATCAGAATTGTTAATCAGAATGAATGAAAAGCAATAAAATATTTTGTTGTTTGCTGAAGAAATAGAATTTTGTGTCACAAAAGCAAAAAATATCGAAGTTTTGCAATCGTCATAAAATTGTAATGTGTTCTTAATGACCTAATGTGTCCATATTACCATTATGATTATTACTACATGATGCAATCATATAACTAGCTCATGTAAGTCAATTAACTCGATAAGGATTTGATTATAGCAATATCGTGTATGTAGAAATTATAGAAGAGTACATATGCGTAATTTGCAATATATAGGCATTAGTTATACAAATTGCATTTGAACCAGATTGCACCTGTAATATAAATGTATCTTACTATGTATATCAGCGTTCTCCCATTATGATCCTTCGTTCGCGGAAGATACTCGTTAGTAACGTCGTAATCGAATTAGGGGAAAACTTTGATTAATATCGAAATCTAACGAGAGAAAATCCTTCCATTCTTTAAAATGTTCGACAAACCTATCTATAAATAGATAATCATTTATGGAAATCGCTCTCAATCGAAAACAACGATTTCCATAATCCAGCAACGTATTCTCTGGAGGATCTCCGGAGGGAAAAAAAAAAAGAGAAAGCAATTTTCGGTATATCTTCCTGAAACGTCGGCCATCCCTAAGGCAGACGGCACGTACTCCGACAGACGACACTGACACAAACGGCGACTATCGCCTCCGCCGTATCGGGACGCCCCAACGAGGCCGGCGAAGAACGTGGCAACATCGCTATGACTCAGCTCTCCTCGTTCCAACCTGCCTCCCCCCCCCCCGCTTCGTCCCGCTACCCTGCCCCGACCCGACCCGTCCCGTCCCATCCAGCCGGCACTACGCAGCTGACGCCCTTCCCCTCCCCTGCCAAGGGAAATTACCCCACCATGCTGCCTATTCCACCATCCTTCCTCGTGTCCCAGACTCCGTCTCCCTCTCTGTCCCTACCGTGCCCCCACCATCGCCAACTGTGCCGACTCTCGCGGGATACCGACAACTCGTTTGCTTCCCCCTTCCCCCCTTCACATACTCCTCTACCCCCACCCCTCCGACGGCACACACGGGGGCGATTTCTACGACGGCGCGTCGCGTCGCGTTGTGCCGCTTCGCCGAGGAGAGACGAGCGTGCAAAGGCAGCGCAAAAAGTCCCCTTTGGAAGAAAAACACCTCTCTCTCTCTCTCTTTCTTTCTCCTTTCTATCTTCGTACCCACCAATACTACCCTTTTCTCTCTCTCTCTCTCTCTCTTCCTTTCTTTCTTTCTTCCACCTCTACAAGACTCGCTCTCTTCTATCTCTGCCGGCTTCTCGTTGTGTTCCCTGTACTCTTCTCGAGTCTCTCTTTCTCTCTCTCTCTCTCTCTCTCTCTCTCGTTCCTGTTCCTTTTGTCTCGGATCTTCTTTTTCAGGGCCTCCTGCCATTCTGTTTCTGTCCATCCCATGGCAGGGACGAACAATGCAACGTGATCCAGGTGCAAGAATAAGGGAAGGATGAGAGAAGAGGGGTAGACAGGTAAGGGGTGAGGGATTAGAGTGCGACCGGGCGATGCGTGCGACGTGATGTTCGTGCAGATCGCAGTTACGGCACGCGTTAGTTAAAGCATTTCTATGCTTCGTTATTTTTCGACATTCGTACTGTCAAAATCGATAGCCAGTTCCGCCAGTTGCTAGGCAAGCATTTCGCTTCTAGATCCGTTAATACTCGGCACAATTTTAGATGCGTGATCAAGAGAGAATAAAAATTTCCTTTTTATTGGCATTGTTTCTTCTCTTTCCATGCTGAATTATAAATTCGATTCATATTTTCTCTCGGTGCGATATTTTAGATTGACCTTTCTTCGGATACATTGTCCCTGATATCGCTTATTTTTGCATAACATTTTTTCATTTAAAGTTTGAAACTAGAGCGTTTTCGAAACGTCGATAAAATTTCAATATAACAGCATAAATCAACATAAATTATTACAGTAATTCTAATGTTTTCGAAATAAAAATTCAAACGCATATGTCGTCATTTCTTTCTCCACTATCTCAGATTATGCGGTCATAAAAACGTCGGACAATAGTAGAAAATGTCGAAACGCATTTGAATAAATTTGCATAGCTAAGAATCCAACGTGTTGACGTGTACATCATCGTTAGTTATATTTTTTAATTCTGAAATTTTCCTTTTTTCAGATTTTGAATGATGTATTGAATTATAATTACAGTTTTAATCACAATGAGAGACGATAACACGCACGATTATGAAATGTTTATTTATAATCTGGATGTCAACGGTTCAATGAACGTGTTTAAGATTCATTGGCACTTCTAAGAAACATGCCTTGTATATATAAAAATATGAAACGCTTTTTACCGAGAAGCTAATTAAAGCGTCGATTCCAATGTATATAACTATCTCTTTAAAAACAACAGTTATGGATTAAATTTCTGTTCAGAAATTTGACATTTTCTTGAATTATGGATATAACCGTGCAAGATTCATTATAAAAAGTATTATTATGACTCAAATCAATATTCGAATAAATCGATCGTGGAATTGACATAGAGTGGCATAAAAAATAATGAATATAATAAAAATAATAGTATATAATAAAAAATTAAAATCTTTCATATACAAAATTATCCGAAAAGAAAGAAAACATTGTACGAATATATGAAAAAGAAGAGAAAAAGAAATCAAAGATTGGGAAATGAATGGCTTCGCATGTAACTTATGGGATTCGACATTTTATAGAGATTGATTTAATCGATTTTCAGTTCATTCTCTTAAAAATATAAGCGACTGTAAACTTAGCCGCGCGATCGTTCCATGATGATCGAGTTATCCGTCCTCTTCCCGATCTAAATCCAGGTAGAAAAGAAGCCAACGACTACGGGAGAGAGGGCCGTGTAGGTTCGAGGTCGAAGGCGGAGAAGTCACGTTAGGCGAGTTGTGCGCGTCGTCCGTGTGTCGTAGCCGAGATGCCGTTATTTTAATGCAGATACGCAGGGACCGGACGAGACTGAAAGGCCCGTAAGAGAGGAGATACATTCGCGCGTTGCGTACACTTTGCGCGCGCGTCTGACGACAAAGGCGCGCTGGTAGAGATCCGTCTATGCACGCACACCATCGGGGATAATGCATCGCCAAGATTTTTTCGCTTCGCGGGAATATCATGATGCATGAATAGCCGCTCATTATCATTTCGCGAGGACGGAGCGTGATTCTTACGTATTTTTCTTCACAATAACGTGACGTACGAAGAGATGAGAGAGAACGAACCGCATACGAGATGTCCCAGAGAATCGTCGGATACGTTATTTCTCGTGAAATCCTTGAAACGACTTTTATTAAGAATCAAGACACTACAGCCAAGATTAATATAGTTTTCAAACTATAAATCGTTGAGACAATAAAACATTTGTCAAGTTTACGCCAATTCCGTGACCACTTTACGGGCGAATAATGGATCGAACGAGATGTATCTTGAATGTGTTACGGATGTAAAAAGAATGATCGCACAAAGTTATCTATATATCTTAACGAAACCAATTACACTGATGTCGGCGGCGTCGTTGTAACCTTCGTAAGTGACGAAGAAATGTAATTAATTTCGTAACTAAAACGATGACACTGAAATTTCCTCCGCGGTTTTGTCACAAGTGTTTGGACATAATGCAGTATCTTTATTAGAAGATACATCATCATGAAAATATTCCGCGAGTCGGGTCAGACAGTGTCTGGACAATGCAGCCTGCTTGGCGAGTTTCTAAATACCTCACACCTGTTACAAGTCTAATTCTTCCGCGCAGCAGTGATTCTCAAACTTTTCAAGATACTTTATTGGCAAAGCTTATCTAATTCTTTCAATCACGTACCATCAAAGTAAATGCGATACCACATTTACAATGTAGTTAATCGTTAATAAAATTCGTCACGTTTTCATCATGTTAGAGATAGAAATATTTATAATATATAGTTTCCTGATTTAGATAGTATATTGGTATTCCGTTGGAATATTTCGTTCCTTCGGTCAACGCGCACAATTCAGGTGGATGGAAAAAGAAAGAGAGTGTCACAAGAACGCTCGCCTTAGGAGCGTCGAGCGGCTCATAAAAACAGCCGTTCGTTTCACAGGGAAGAAGAGAAGGAGTCGGAAGAGAACGAGAAGAAGTAACGGTAGTCGATATTACGACCGTCGCCGCGCCTATATTCCGCTGCGTCGTTCGTGTTCCTGTCCCGTGGAGAAAGCCACGTTGGTGTTATACATACTACGTTCGTTGCGTGTTGGCGTTGTGAAAAAGAAAAAGACCGAGAGAAAGAAAGAAAGAGAGAGAGAGAGAGAGAGAGAGAGAGAGGAGAAAGCCACGTTGGTGTTATACATACTACGTTCGTTGCGTGTTGGCGTTGTGAAAAAGAGAAAGACAGAGAGAAAGAAAGAGAGAGAGAGAAGGCGAGACAAAGGGGATGCGAGTAGGGGAGACGATATATATTATTATATTCGATTAAATCGCAAACTGATATCCGTAAGATAACGGAAGGATACGGCCGGCGATGATCGATCACGTAATCATCGAGCAGATTTTCTCGGTCGAGAGATCGAGAGTCCACTCGATGAAAAAAACGATAACGTTCAGCACGACCGAGTCCTTCAAACCAGCTATGTAGTAATGACGCAGTTTACGATATAGTTGTAGAGTCATCTCTCCCGATAGAGATCCCGTCAAAGTGACTTTTCGTGTCTGGCGTGAAATGCCAATGTTCGCCGATGATTCTAACGCCTTTACAGCAAATAGTATTTCTGTACCGGTTCTACGTCGGCCGAAAGGACGCGACGCGGCGAGCAACGGTGAAGGTGGAGGAGGATCTCTTCGGTATACACGCTCTGGACGGATACCTGAGAGGAACGAGAGCGAGGGAGATGAGACCGGCGGAAGGAAACGAGAGAGAGAGAGAGGAAGAGATCAAGGTTCGAGCGAGAAAGGAGGTTCGGCTCGCGAAGCAATGGCGTAACTCTTCCTCGCGCAACTTTCTTGAATTATCGCTCACGGAAAATCCACACGTCTCTCAAATTCCGCGGATTTCTACGATAGGAAAAATTCTTCGCAGATGCGCGTCGTCCATCTCTCTATTTCTCGCGCGGAATAGCCAACGCAAGTACCTCCGGAAAGTCGCACGGACATTCTCGCGCGATAACAATTCCTTTTACGCAGCAAAAGAACTACACGCTTTTGCAAATGTAAAAGTTGAAGAGATACAATCAACTGAATTGACTGTCAATTGTGCGTGTTTTATCGCGAGTATACGGCCGGATGTTGAGCAAGACGGCGATGGGTCGGAGAGGCGTAAAAACGCGACGGCGTTAGAGAGAAGCGCGGGAGAATACACAGAAATATTTTGCAAGGTGCGGCTTTTGGTGCCGCAAGAGTTACGCCACTGGATGCGTGCAGCGCAACTGCAGCCTCCCGTCGTGGTGTTCACACCGAGGCTGCCTTTTTCTAGGGCTCCCTTCTCTCTGTGCAGTCGACGATTTCACCACGCTCAGCTGGGCATGGTTTTCCTCCTCGTGAGAGGTGTGCGTGTGTGCATGCGTGCGTGTGTGCATGCGTGCGTGCGTGTGTGTTTATACGTTCCCCGCGTAATACAAGCGCGTGTGCCGGCGAGACGTGCTAGGACAACGATTTCACGATGTTTACGCGAAGCGTCGTCTCGTGTTCCTTCCATTTCTCTCGTCCCCGACAGGTCGGTATCGTCTCGAAGAGTTACGCAGCCAATTCCCAGGCTGCAAACTAACACAACGAATCGAATTCTCGTTGTGAGGTAACGCGACCGACGTAAACAGGAAGAAAGAAAATACGGAAATTGTGTAGGAGATATTTAAACACTGCGTGACTCGCGTATCAAAAGAGATCTTTCGAAAAAATCATCGTAAACCAAAATCATCTTAATTCAAGATCAGACCAAAATCATCTTAACCTAACATAATGAAAATAAACGCCGGACCAAAATGTGTTACGTTTAATTATATGTTGAAATCAATCTTCAAGTATATAAAAATATATTTAAAAATATTTATTAATAAATTAATAATATTTATTAAATAAATTAAGTTTTACATATTTGAAGAAGACTCGTTCCCTGAAAGGATTAAAAATCGTCAATATCCCGAAATACTTTAAAACGGTGAATATATTGGAAAAGAGCAAATGAATCATAAAATACGAGAAACAAAGGGGTCATTACATTAATTAGAGAGCCTAAATGCACAAGATAAAAAATAATCGCGTGACACGATAAAAAAAAGGTCACGGTATTCTTCTGTAGTATGAAAACTTGAAAAACACATGATATATCATCCTCGGTGTTTCTCGCGTATCCCTAACGCGTGCGAAATCATTTTGCAATTATCTCGTCGACTCTACAGACAAAAGGAAGAGAACGCATACGATGGAGAATTATAGCGTGGACTTGTTTCTGAGGGGGAGAGCTCGAAATGATGATATCGGTAGAGAAACGAGTTCTCGTTAAGGGGTTAGAGACTGCAATAATACATACACATATGTGTATGATATCAATTTACTCTCTCTCTCTCTCTCTCTCTCTTTTTCTTTATGCATGTACGGAAAAAAACTGTTTTGTTTCGAGTAAAAACACGAGAATGCAATTAAAAATAAAAATATTTCGTTCATAATATGACAAATATATAATAATAAAAAAATTTACGATAACAATTTGTAATTATCACGCGTTGTAATATTTTTACAACACTTACGTATTGCCTTGTAAAATTATTTACTTTCACGTATGATACGATGTAATCTATTTGTTCATGAGTATGCTGTATAACCGTAGAGATTCATTTGTGGAGAACCGGACCGACTTTGAAACACATCCTCGCGGTTTACCGAGCGTTACATCGCGCAACAACGTTACACATGTTGTGCTATCTTCTTTAATATTCCGCAGTATATCGGTACACGAGCTGTGCAGTGGATTTAAGGCGCACCGCGGACAAGGTGAGAGGTGTGCTAAATATAAATAATTAATAACGCGTCACCTCTACGCCCACGTTGATATCGCCACTGGTTTCTTACGGGATACGCATATTACGGAACTTAAACCGTTAAAAAGTTTTTAACAGGCTGACTCCTTTTTCTTTGTTAATCGACGTTATTACGAGCTGGCGAGTTTTGTCTAGGAAAAAAAAAAAAAAAAAAAAAAGGAACGGCCAAGCGTGTGGAAGACAAAGAAACGTTCCCTGAAACGGATATATTCCAAATGGCCGAGGTTGCCTTTTGAAGTTCGTATTTTACCCTACTTATGAGTGATTCATTTTTCGTCACACTTGCGTAAGCTTTGTCGGCGCCTCGAAAGTTCGTTAAAAGGACAAGGGGGAACCGTGGTCTGCCCGAGACGGGTCCGTAAATCGACTTGGATTTCCTCCGTGGTGGGTGGCGTACCGGACGCATGTATATAGGAGGCTTCTGTTTTAATGATGGTCTATTTTCGTCGATAGCATTCGAACCCGCGCGCTGTTTTGTCAGTCAACAGGAAGTAATAGAATTTTATTTTCCTACGTGCACAGGTTCCCTCGTGCACGCGCGGCCCACCGGGAGGGAATTGTTCGCGGAACGAAACGCAGAAAGGGAAAATGCAATATCGAGCAACGTTTATAATGGATAAAATAATATCCCGTTTTTAATGGGTCGGTTAATAGCTCGTTATACGAATATTTTAACGTCGACCAAACCGACTTTGTTCCTTAACAAGCCTCCATAAATCTAACTGTAGCGGCATTAAATGCAAATTAGATATAACACGCTCGGCATGTGAAGCGCGACAACCGTCATTTCTTCACCTCTGTGAAGTTGGCACCCCATCTTTTAAAAAACTAAATTTTTTTTAGAGTTCTGAATGCACCTTCCTTTTTTATTGTTTTGTGTTTTATACGTCGCAAAAGAGTATTGACAGAATTTTTTTTTTTTTAATTTACCCATTTACATCTATCTTTCCTCTCGCCAGTCTCAACTTTGCAAAATCTCGGTAAGCGTGTAAAGAAGCGAAAAAATATACGCCGTTACGAAGTGTTACGTGCTTCGGCCTTAATTCTCGCTGCACTTCGGTATTCGCATACGCAGTTCATACCGCGAGCGATTGTGGCTTCGACGCGCGCGACCTTGCGATAACGGCACCGTCGGCGCGTCAGAAACGTCAGGAAACTGCAGTTTCTCCGGCGTATGCATTGTTCTGTTTTCCGCAGCTGGCAGATGCCACAGAGCACATCGATTGACCGGGCGGCCATATGGTACAAAAGATGATCGGGGAACGTCATATATAATGCCTTTCGGATTCATCGTCAGATAAACATTTTACTAAAACATTTTATATGTTTCAAGATTTATTTGACATTTTTACACGGAATTTGGATCTCAAAAATTTGACGTAAAATTTATTTCGATATAAAATTTATTTTTATTCAATAGTTATACTTGAAAGCAGAAATAATGCGTGAAGTAGAAATCATATTAAAAAAAAATACATATAAGAGAAATACAATATATGTATAGTTACAATTTTTAAAGGAATATACATTTTTTTAATATAAATTTTTAAAAAAATATGACATTAAGGTAAAAATATTAATATATAATGACAAAAAAATAACGCATTATAATACATCATTGAGAGACTTGTTATTAAGAATGGTATTTTTGGCTTATATCTGCAGACTCGGAGAAAAAAGTCGAATAGAAAGCCGGCTGCCTCGTACTATTCGATCGGCCACGCACATTCCCGTAACTGAATTTCGCCGTGCACGATAAATTTCTGCAACGGCGCGGCACGACACGATGCCTGGCCTCGGCGATTTTCGATTCGCGGAATTCGTCGCGGCGCGCTGACGTGAAAGTTCACCGTGGAGTTCGACACGTTGACAGTTCGTCGACCCCGATCAAACAAAACCGGCCATGTGGGTCTCGTCTCGCACGTGTCCGCGCATACGCATATGTTTAAACGTGCCTAAAAATTTGAACGCGCAACGCGAAACCGTAAGACAAAGAGAAATGTATATAGAAAGCGTAATGGTATTTATGAAGAGAAAAGAATTTTTAAAAACGGGGAGAAACACGCGGTATTCTTGCCGTAAGGATTTTTTATATGACGAATGTGACCCTACGTACCGAATATAGAGAAAATTATGCTACTCGCGATTGAAGGTATACTGTCAATTTTCGACGATAAAGCGAAATCTCTGGAATAATCCGCGAAACATTAACTTTGCAAAAATGTATATATTAATAATCGCAGAAAAGATATATTTTTATTTCGCCAGATTAATAAAATGCAAGAAGCTCTCTCTCTCCGTTCTGAGCGATCCGTTTTAGCTCGCGCGTTTCGGATATCAACGCGATTCGCTTTGAGACTAAATACTGACCGCGTTTAAACATCGTATATTTTACGGCCGTGATGCAGACACGCAAAGATGCACATTTTACATCTCACGCGCAAGATTGCTTTTTACGACAAGAGAAGTAGAAACGGGACTTTCCGACATTCTGCATAAGCAGATAACTCGAATATTTTACTGCGGGGATCGATGCGAAGACTGAGTTTCTCACAAGTTTATATAACATGTAAATGTATAATATGTATAACATATTATAATATTTTACCGCTAATTGTCGATTTTATTATACGACTCGATTAATTCGTGAATAAATTGACAGTGTCCGTAATTTTAACATAACCGAATATCTCGGATAAAAATCCAAGGTGCGAAACAGTAACATTTATTGCTAAATTTATCGACGTTACACGCGATACGATTCGATTTCTTCACGATGGGTTTCAAAGGGAAAGTTATTCTGGAGATGGCAACAACGGTCATTAATTTAAATAGAATGAAAGAGATACGCATAGGAGATAGAATATATAACATAAAAACTGTACAAGTTCCTTGGATAATTCAACAATTACTTTACACGTCATCTAATTCAAAGATATAGGAGCGGAAAGTAATGCATTAGATCGACATGTTTTTGCGGGGCGTACGATTCTCATGTATGTCATATAAATTTATTCATGAATAAATCGTATGTGAATAGAAGGAAAACAAATTATCTCTTAATATATATCCTATTTACGAGATTTCTTGTAATCGATAGCAGATATTTCATCATAAGCAAATGATATATTATTTTCATTCATTTATATATCTATATTTAACGAAGTATTTGCTTCATTAAATATAGACAAGAGCGTTGACTCCATTTCATTCACACGATTCGTTGTCGAGAAAAATACACAATGTATCGATACCGTTAGACAAACTTTGTCAAAGTTCACGCTGTACGACAGATGAGCGTTGCATAGTCGATTCGTCTAACAATAAGCAAGCAAAGACGTATCTCACCGAGAATCGTCGCCTCTCCCACTTCAGTCTACGCGTATGTCACCTCCGCCTATATAGTCGCTGGCCTCATAGGTGGTGATTGATGACAGAAGCCGAGAGGTGACCAGAGGGAAGGAGAGAGAGAGGGGAGAGACGAGGGACACGCCGGTTACGTAACGTCGAAGATGCCGGCCAACGCGACCAGTACGAAGAAGCCGGTTGCTCGCTTCTTCTTCGCGATTCGAATAACCGTTGGTATCCGAGATACCAGATCTTTGAAAAGGTTACTCCTCCCACTCGCTCGCTCCGCATCCACTACCGCTTTATTCGCGCCGCGGCTAGCGCTCTTCGCTCCACGTTCTCAGATTATCCGCGATAAGGTACCGTTCCCTCTTTCTCTCGTCAGCCCGCTCTGTGGTCACTATAAATTTTCTTCCTGAGAGACCGCGCGGTATTAAATGCGCGATGGCACGATCGCGATCGGAGTCACGCGGGGTCTTACAATTAACTGTTTATGAATGTTGCACACGCGATAAATCACTTATCTTAGAAAATAAAATTTTAGAAGAAAATTGTCTGTCAAAAATTTTCACCGTACTTTTAATGTATACACGTACTATTTTCTTTCTTAATAGATTTCGACACATTTATTTACGCAAAAGACTTCTGTTACAGTTATCGATATGGATGTAGTGTAATAAAATGGTGATAAAATGCTTTCATATAATTATATTAATATCGTGTTTCTGAGAGAAGAGAGGTTCCAAATGACTTCTTTTAAAATTTCTTCAAACAGGTAACGAATGTAATAATTAATTAGACGCGCTATAGTAAAATGCAAGTCGGGCAAAATGCATAAATAGAATCACTCGGCTATCTTGAATACGTTTCTTCTTTTTTTTTTTTAATGCAAAACATCCGAATAGGGTATGTCACGATGCGTGAATCCTTTCCGTTTCAATTTTTTTGACAAAAGGCAATTTGTCGGCGGGGCACAATAGTATCTGATTGCATGGAATGCCATACAAATCATGGAAGCCCGGCACAAAGCGACGTCATAGCATAGCATTGCCGTTTTTCATGGCAAACAATTTTTTGCGGCCATCGACTGGGAGATATTGAATATACCGTACTGCGCGTACAAAAGTCGCGAAATAATTATTTATCTACCGCGAAATAATTATTTATTTCCGTGAAATATAATCAAAGTTAGAAACATGTGCAGAATCTCAATTGAAGTATTTTTTTCACTACTTAATTAAATCAATAGATATATTTTCTAATATTACTTGTACATCGTATTACATGTATATTTATACCATTGGAAGATAATATCCGCCGCTTGTTCAAAACTTGAGCGAATTTATTATAAATAATATCGCGGTAAAAAGTTTTAAATCCATGACATGTAAACTCTAGATATCTAATGCAACGATTATAGATTATAGATACACTTAAAAGTGCACTACGAAGCAATCGAGTTGGATTTGAGAACCACTAAACTGTCATTACGATTCTTCCGGTATAAAAAGAGCGAGAAAAGTAATCGAAGTTTAACTCGGGCGTTAGCTGCTCGCAGAAGGACGCTGGCATCGATGAGATTTTTTTGTAGATAGAGAAAGAGAGTGTATAAAGTACGGGAATGATGAGAAAGGAAGGGGAAAAAATCGAAGAGAGCCGATAAAAACGCCCAGAGGAGCTATCCGACGTATTGAGAATCTCAAGATATCTCGGTACTTTTGGATCATAATTTATTATTCCGAACTATGTGTCATCGATCCAAACACCTCAAAACCTAGATTCCAAAATATATAATTTTACCAAACTCGATTAATACATTTCGAGGTTAGCGGACTGTTTTTTTCCTTCTACTGTGCCGCCATTTTCTTCCATTCGTAGATTAAATTAAGTTGCCATTATTTCCATTCGTAGATTAAATTAAATTGCCATTATTTCCGAGATATGTGCATCACCAAAGAGCAGCATTATTTTAGAAATTATTTGTCTGAAATGAGTTTGGACTATTTTCACACGACTCATTTAAAAAAACAAGAAATCTCTCATAGAAACGAAAGACGAACGCTAAACGAACAAGAATTCATATATGTTTAATAAAATTTATGAATAATTAATTAAAGAGAAAACACTTTTATTTGGAATAAAATGATAAAAAAATTAGCATGAAAATCTCAAAAGACTCACAATAATATAACATTTAAAAGAACTCTCATATTTTTATCTTCATAAAACAAATGTTTTTTTTTTTTTTCATAGTACATTTTCATTCTACTTTTTTAATATGCAACATCTTATCATATGTTGTGATTCTTATTGTTGCAGATACTTCTTATTAGATAAATCTCTTATCGCAAATAACATAAAAATGGAGATATTTTTATCATAAATATCAATAGGCATTCTAAAATGTTGATTATATATCACTGTACGTCGTGTAAATAATAGTCATCGAGGTGACCCTACAATAGAACCGAACGACGAGCGGCTCCGCTGTTCCTGCATGTCTATGTACGTCCGTAATACGCCCACCCCGGTGTACAGTCCCCCGGCAAAACGTCGGCGAGTCTATTGGAAAATGTTTTCCACATAGTTTCGCCGGTGGTGAGACTGGGTCACACGTACACGGGACGCGCCTCTCGGTGTACGTATATCCGACCAACGGCTGCGCGTTCACGGTACTCCCAGGTATTTATTTATCGCCGACCATATCTGCCCTTGCGAACTTCACGGGCAAACAACGGAGGTACCTGCCTGCCTTCTGTGCGACGGCGATACATAAAAATGCGACGGCGCTGGCCGGATGACGAGAGCTGACGGTTGCTTTCGCAATCCGTCTCTTACGAGATAGCGCGTATATTCCTTCAGTTCTCCCGCGAGAGCGGTATCGATAGTATTTTCCCGCGATTATATATTTATATTGTACGACGCGTCACGATCGATCGCGTTTCGCTCGTTTGCGGCTGGACGCTCGCGATAATCGGGTTTCCCCGTAATTGTACGACGGTTATCTGCGTTTCGAAATGTGTGATCGGTCTGTCGGAATTAATAGCGCGGCGCGGACAAAACTATATCGTCGGACTTTTTAACCTTGCGATAGCCCCGCGCGTATGAGTATTTAAATAATATATCATTTCTCTCTTCCGTGTCCATACATCACCGCAACACTTTTTCCGGAATCGGACGCTCGGGTTAAATCGATCGATCACGAGCGCCCGCATCACGGAACACGAGCCACGGCAATGTTATCGAAATATTATACAGGGAAAACAAAATCGCCGATCCTTAATTCTCAGCCGCAGAGTCGGCGAGAGCGCTCGCGAGAAGATCAATCGTCGGCGTCTGTTTTCGTTTCATCAACCCGACGTACGGCGGGAAATCCCCGTGATATATACTCGCCCCGTCTCTCCTTCCCACCCCGACCGCCAAAGTACCGGTACTCGAACTCGAACGGAGCGGGACTCATCTCGGAGATGCGCGGCACTCGGGTTCGTATAAAGCGAAACCGGAATCCCGGATCGGAGGGAGCGAATGGAACGGCGCGCCGGCCGGCCGGCCAGCCGTCCGCCCGCCCGCGATATATTTCGATACGTAAATAAATACAAGGTCGACCGGCGAGCGCGTTTCTGGGATATAAAGGGCTCGGGGAAACTGCCTGTGCATAATTGGCACGGGGAAGCTATTGACCGCGGCGCGGCACGCTCAGACGATCGCACGCCGGTCCAAAGTTTCGCGATGCCAGGCAGCAGTGCGGCGTCGGCGGCGTCGACGGAGCGCGTGCTAGCCCTCTCCAGGGTTCACGCTCGGCAACGTCGCCATATATCGACCCAGCTGTCGTTGTGGGGAAGAGGAGGACTGGGGCACCAGCCCCGATGTGTGTGTGTCCACGAAATTTAACTCTTTCGTTACCGCCTCGCGCCCTAATCGTCCCTTGTCGAACGGCTTTTCGGTTTCGTTTTCCATTTTTGTAAAGGAGATAATCGCGGATTAAAATTTCGTTCGTCAAATTTCGAGCCTTTCGATTCTTTCCGTTCGGTTTTAATTTTATTTCGAGTAATAAACGAATATGTGTCAGAATAATTTATACACATGCGATAAATCATGTTGATGTGTTAAAGTTACGAATCTTAAAACAATTCTTTTTATTTATATAAGAAAGATATATGGAGATGTGTTTCTTGATACATCTATCAAGATGATTTATCTTAATGTTAATCTTAAATATTTATAGATAGTTCTTAAATCTAATATATCAAATGTGCCTTTAGATGTGTAGATTCTTATTATTTATTTCCAATTTAAAATATTCGATATTTTTCTTCTAAATTCCATGTAATTTACCAACAGAATCAAGATTCATCGTTCCCTCGCAGAGATATATCGGAATCGTGCAGGATTCGTCGGAACTCGCGTATTACATTTACATTTCCATTAAACGTCGGCGTAGTTTCGGCGTTAATTCTTAAAGCAGAGATCGAGCGCGATATCCGCGCGTTCTATTTCGGTAGAAGTCGAGGTGAAATGGCCGAGAAACGATTCCCGACCCCAGTACCCACTATCGCCACCCCATACGAACCGACCAAAACCCCTCCTCCTCCCCCCGACTGGGAGAGAGAAAGGGGATGAACCCAACCCAACTCGCGGAGTGACGAGTCACCCTGGGTGCCTGGCGCACGCGGGATTCCCCCCTGTGTCTATCTCCCTCTATCCCGTCCCCTCGACTAACCACCCCTCTTCTCCCCCTTTAAATCCCTCTCATCCTCCCTCCGCCTCTCCTCTCTCGGCGCCGTGCGATCTCTCTTTCCCCGGCTCCTCTTTCACTCGGGAATCTCCCCCTCGTCATCCCTCCGTTGCCACCACCCTAGCATCACCAACACTACCAATAGCGTTCTCCTTCCACCCCTACGAAGCCTCCAACCAGCACGGACGGCGGTAGAGAGACTGCTGGGCATTCCCCTCTCGTTCTCGCGCTCTCTATGCGGATTTCCTATATCTCCGTCTTTTTCGTCTTCTCGTTGCATCGCGCGACCAGTATATATATATATATATATATATATATCTCACCACTTTTTGCTCCCATCTCTGCCCTTTTCGTTCCCTGATCGGATTCTCCTTCCTTATTTCTTGCTCTCGCCCCGCGCCCCTCTACCGACGTATCCGATGGTGAGTAATGGATTGAATTTGGTACAAGTCTCACATTCGGATAAAATTCTGATCTCGACTGTGCGCGGTATTCGGACGGCGGAGAAGGAGATGCGCCTACTTTCTTGACTATGGGCGTAGGTGGAGAAGTGACGTCAGACAGAGACTGAGTAAATAAGTTAATACGAGTTGGCTTCCAGCGGCTAAAGTCTCCCCCCCCCGTGCAAGTTACGCCCGGTGAATGTATTGTTGCTTTTCTCTTACACAATTGCACGGGCCGGTCCAGTTAACGCGCCACTTTTAAAATTTCTTTCCTCGATTTCCCTTCGTGTAGCTTCGCAGCGAGTAATCACCGGGAATTTTAATAATTTGTAACGTTATAAAAAAAAAAGAGAGAGAGGAAGAGAAAGAGACAGCTCTTATTGTTAGAAAGAAGTTAGAAACTGCGTGCGATGACGTGCCAGTGAAAATTTCGCGTATTCAAAAATCGCGAGAGAAACGCAAGGAATTGTTGGCCCTCAACTAAGGGATCATTCTCTTGTCTAGCGAGTTCTTCGCGATTTTATGCCGATTAGATGCCGGAATGGCCGGATACGTATCAATTTCCATGCGACAACGAAAGCCCCCGATCGTGTATGAAGTGACTCACTTGCGACCGATCGACCGGGTACCTGGTACCCCGAAGCACGTTCGCCACTTTTATCGCGGGGGGCATCGCGCGGCAATTTTCTTGGGCGCGCCGTTGGCGCGGCTACACCGCCGCCGCCATCGTCGGGAGGGAACAAAATTACCGGTAATGCGGCTCTGCGCCTCGTTTGATCGTGGAGGAACACGAGATCGAGAACTGCTCGGCGAATGACCGTTCATTTAAGCAACCAACTGCGAGACGATGCTGGAAATGCATCATCGTGCGCACCCTCCAAAATATAAATTTAATTCTTTTTTTAAATTTAATTATAGATGCATTTTCGTTTTCGTTTCATCTACGTGAAATTGTGATACGCGCGAAATGTCAAGCTGATATTAATGAGTATAACTATCATTTACCTCTTTAGTTAGAAATATCTTCGATGATATGTGTGCTACCTAGATGGCTTTCCTAGATACGGGCCTGCTGTGTGTGGGAGTTGCGTAAAATGATGCAATGTTAGCCTCGCACGTCTCGTATTTAACTCAAATAGACATAGTATAAACTGTACATCAATTTTCGATATTCTAGCTGTATTTTTGTTGAAATAGTTGTAGGCAAAGCAAGTTTTGGGCGTATTATATATATATATTTTAAATCTGTTTAAATTAAAATTAAATTACATTTTATTTCCAAAGGTCCTACTTCAAGTAACAAACGAGTAACGTAACTTTCAGAAGAGAATACAAAGCTATATCGATCAAAGCTAATTTACTAATTTTATTACCCCTTTCATCTCTTTCTTTGCATAATAATTTAAATCAAATTATGATTTTCTTTGTCACAATTTAGAGATCCAATTGCGAAATATTATTATGTATGTTATAATTTCATTTTATATGGAATATATTTTTATATTATTGTGTACTTAAAAATAGCGATAATAAAAGAAGTTTCATTCATCAAATGTGAAATTATTTCTATGTAATAAGATATCACACATATATATCATATGATATTAAAAATCAAGAACATTGAAATACCTGAAATATCTCACTTATGATTAAAAACTATTTCTCTATATGTAGTATTCCTTATATCAACTGTTTCTTTTGCCACAATATATGAAATATAGATGTAGACGAAAATAAAATACAGCAAAAATATGCAAAAATTTCGAATATAAAAAAAGAATTTTGATGTTTCGAAAAAAAAGAAAAAAACGAAAATGGTTGTGAGAAACGAAATAAATAAAATGTAAAACATTTTCATAAATTCCGCGTATGTTATATGTCTATGTTAAATAAATTGATTCAAAAATTGATACAGAAAATAGTTTGGTTTATCCTATATCGATATATATATCAAAGCAGGTATAGTCGATATCGTTACACGACACAAAATTGTAGCAAAGAAAATACACGTACAGATTTACATGTACATTCGCGCTATTATTTTCATGTTGCAGGTTTAGTAAGGAGACTGATTGCCGTTGTTCAAGGTACTGGGGATATTCGATGGCGACTCTTTCGTACGAAATATCGTTCTCATTCTCGAACACGTGCTCTTTGCTCCTCTCGTTCCCGCCTATAAATCTTCATAGCATTACACACGCGTCAGAGGCCGGTGCGCAAAAGACTAGTCCGTATATAACCGCCGTGTATACCGTCCGTTTATGTAACCTATCTCATAAGTGCCGTGGCAATTGCTTCAATTTGTTGCAAGTGCCAAATGGAGCGAGCGCCGAACCATGCGTACAATTCAACCTGAGTGTTGCAGGATGAGAACGAGATGTGTCGGTCGGTTGTCCTTCGTTGGAGGACGTGTGTCACTTCGAGCTTGGGTACGTGTATAGCTTTGCGAAACAGGTGGCTGTGTGTGTGTGTGCGCGCGCGCGCGCGTGATATATACTGTGCGTACGTGTATGTGTGTGGCGCGGCGTGGTCTTTGACCATCGCAAGAGTCGAGGAAAGGAGGAGAGGCCTGTTTTGCATTCCGCATCGAATGAATTATGGACGGCGAGGTGCCGTGGCACGTAGAGCGGAAAGAAAACACGATTTTTCTCTCTGTCTCTGTCTCTCTCGTTACGCGCGGCTGAAGATACGGTAGAAGAGACGGAACAAAGGATACACGACCGAGCGAGGAAACAGGCGGATCATAAGGGAAACGGATCAATGGCGAAGTCCTGTGCACGCAAAGAGGCGAGGAGGTGGATTCTGCTTTTTCTTGTGACGTTCGACGCTAGGCGACCCGAACCGGTAGTCGACTCTGTAATAAGCGGCGTTAACCGACCAATCTCACGTAATCATCGTCTTCGTTCGATCCATCAATACAGCGACGTTTGACGACGATCGATTGGTCGACATACCACGAAGACGATCTGGATTTGAGGAAATGGATTGAGCAGTCGTAGTGTTTTCTTTGTCTTTCCGATGATTTTGCGAAATCGATTTGTAGACAGCTTCGCGGAAACCACTTATGTTAGGATCGAAGTAACTTGCGAAATGTTCGTGAGCCTATCACACAAATCGAACTTTCTAATAAAATATCGATGGTCATGGCGAATTTCAACATATTCATAAATATGTGTGTCACGGTATATAGAAAAGGGAATAAATTCACTCGAAAAATCAATTATATCGGTTGATTAAAACGCGGTGCGAACATTAAAAAAAAAAAAAAAATTTATGAAAATCGTCGACGCGTGCTAAGAAGAGCACTAACTTGCGAGAGTTAATTGCATATATAAATATTTTTTAATCATTTTCCTATTCATGATTTTATTTTATAATATATCTCTTTAAAGAACGATTTTTTAAATATAATTAACTAATTTTATCTTATCACGCAGAAATAATTTGTGTTTAATTAAACATTTATTTAATTAACTGTACTCGATTGATTGTCTACCATCAAATGCCGTAAAAAAAGCAGACTTTGCGTTCCTTATATCTCAGTCTTATCTTTCTTTTTGCATGCATTAAAATTGCCCGATCCGTTTCGCTCACTGCGTGTTTTCTGGCTCGTTTCGCCTTTGTTCTGTTTATATCCTTCATCATCTATTCTTTGTTCAGTTTATTTTGAAGACATATAGTTATGTAAACAATACTATTTTCTACAATACGAGAAAAAGAGGCGTTATAGGTCGTGCGCAAACATAAAATGTAACAATTTCGAAAATTATTAAAATTGATATAAGTATCTTATCTCACGTGAATTCTATAAATAACGATCGCCTCACGTGAAGTATGACAATTTGATAATTAACGTAATAAGCGAGAAATAAGTCGACAATATGTCCTCAAGGTAGTGACTGTTTTAAAATATTTTCGCAGCTGTGAAAATGATGTATCAAGACATTGTTCTGCCGCAATATTGTGAGACACATATTGCACGTTTCTTGATGATTATATACGAGATCCGATATAAATATGCAATAACGTATTATGCAATATGAATACGAATCGCGCAGTGAAATATTTTGGAACAAGAAAAATGTGTGTTCCTAAATTAATGCCTTGGTTAATTGTAGTCGAAATGATATAAGAAAATCTACGCGTAAATCGAAAAATATATTTTATCTGTATAAAGTGATATTTTTAAACATTTGCATGATATTTCACTCCATAATTACGTATAACTTTTCCAGCAGCGGTCTACAATGCGGGTACTTAAAAATAACCAATCACATAATAACGTGCCAGACAACGATACAATCACGCCGGCAGGCGTACACATGTTACAAAATATTCCACCTCATTCCTTATCGTTTCATCACGCGCCAAATCGCGGCGGTCTACAATAAAACGGGAGAAAAGTTAATAGTACGAAAGGAATGCCTATGTAATGTCGCGATAACATCGCCGGCAATAGAAACGCAAAAAAAAAAAGAAAAATTCCTCCTAATATCCGTAGCGGCGCGCGATAAACACGTTACGTAAGAATCAAATCGTAAAATCACGCGGATTATTGGTTCGCCAGACGTTTCTCTCGCGCGGAAAAGGGACCGCGTTTAACATGCGAGTGGTGTTGTAATTGGCACGTCTTGCCGAGACACCGAAGAACGTTCTTTCGAGGTTACAAGTGCAATGCACTGTTGCGTTCGCCATACACCGATAGAATGCTGATACTAACATAAACGTAAGGTAAACGCGTGTCGTCGCGCAATGTCGTTTCGTCACGCGCATTCTCGGGAGGACGCGCCAGTCTCCGACATTTTGTTCGTCCAAATTTTCAGTGTATTTTTTATGCGTTTGTCTGAAATTTCAAAGTGTATTTTTTATATTCGTTAATAATGCGCGATAGTTGAAAATAAAAATAATTTTTCTTAACAAAAGCGTCGAAACAGGAAGAGTTCTTAAAATGTATATTTAATTGTAATAAAATGTAATTAAAGATTTAAAACGATTTGTGCCTTTAGGATATAAATCAATGATGAAAACGTTCTGCGTGAGAACAATCAGTTCACTGAACGCGAGTATCTATTGTCAAACGTTCCGTAATTACCTGTTGATAATTGAAACTATTTTTAGAAATATTTTTACGGACTTGGCGGGAGAACACATAATAATGATATAGACAGAAATTTGTCAATTAAGGCTTGAAGACTGTATCGTGCCGCCGGTTATATGCGAATTAGATATGACGTAATTACATATACCATATAACAGGTAGATAACGTTTGGTACAAAAGAAAAAACTTTTTTTCTAGTCGAAGCATACATCATCTTCGGCGTTTCATCCTCTCCAAGCCCTTCGCGGTGTTCTCGTTCGTATCTAGGGAGAGGCAACCTCGAACTCATACTTGTAAGGGCTCGATTTCATGGATGGATCCAAGCCAGTTTTATTCATTCGACGACACGATAGCAGTCGTTGTTGAGAGAGTTGCGTAACCGCTCCACCTAACCCAACCTGCTCCTTTCGTGACAGCCACGAATCGGCGCCCGTGCAAATGGAGCCGCGCGTAGGCTCAAGATTAAGGACAACGTTGTGTAAGACGAGGGTTATCTGAATGAGCGTATATCGAGTGACCTCTCTTTGAGAACGTCTCGAATTTCATCGAATCGCGCCTGTTGAAGCGCACCACCGATTTATATAAAAAATGTGGAAGAGAAACGTGTAGAGATGTAACATTAATAATAGATTTTCCCGTAATTCAAAATATTGCGAGATCAATAATAGTTAACTTTTTAGCAGCGTATAATCGAAAGTAGATAAATCTGCACTGTAAAGGAAGATTCAAAATTCGATAAACGATATTTCGAGATATTCTCTGTGTAATAGAGATTACTCACAATTGTGAAGTCGTTATGTCCCCTGTAGATTGTCGTACAAACTTTTACAATATAGCAATGAGAGAGCTTCTTGAACACGCTGTTAGCTTGCAACTGATCGGGAGTCGTCTTACACGTGTCGCGGAATCGAGTAGTAGTCTCACTTGTCGTAAGATCGACTCGATACGCAAATATATAAGCATGATAACTAATACGGCCTTGCGCATATACTTGTGCTGCACGATTAAATCCGAGAACTCTTTGTACGGATGTGTGTACGATAACGATATGTGACCTCGTTACATATACGTGCTGATATGAGAAAAAAAGACTCGTGGAAAAAGTCTTGCATAGAATTAAAAATACAAATCCAATGTAACGAAATTTTTCTGCTTTTGCTGCTTCATTAAAAAAGATAATATGCGAACTTAATTAGCGATACACATAATGATAAAACGGTAAAAACTGAAACGTATATTTCTTCCTTTACAAAAATGTCGAGATGTAGATTTTTGAATTGCAGCGATAAAAAAAGAAGTTTTGAACGAGTCGCGCTTCTCAAAGATGCAAAATTTATCTTTCTCGGTTTATCTCAAATAAATAAATTATGTTTTAATAAAAAATCTTTAAGCATATATTTCTCGAAATGATTAACTTTGAAACCCGAAAAAAAAAAAAAAAACTGCAAAAAAATATTAAATTTTCATACAGAAAAAAATGATTTTAGTTTAAAGAAAATAGCGTTCTGTCCACCGTATGTTTATTTTTAAAAAAGTATAAAATTATCATGAAAATATGACTCCGTTTTCATCATGTCATATCTATAAATTATGCCCAATAATTTTGCATAAACCTTCCTGATAAGCAAGCATAGTAAATATTGCGTGAATATGCACAATCGAGTTCGGCCGAAGGTTACAAGGTTACATAACGTAACGTGGGTCATAGATATATGTGATTACCATGGTGTTCATCGTATTATTTATACGCTTACGTTAAAAGTCCGAGTTCATGCGGTTAAATTGTAAGTGTATAGAGCAGCGGAGATGTGTGGAATTAACGAGGCATACCGAACAGCACGCGGCGACGAGTTACGCGAGATGCGTTAGAGTACCGCAACACACGTGGCCATGGCTGAACTTTGCGCCGCGAAAATAAAAAGCGCGAATGCGCGCGCGGGCATAATCTATACGACGATATCACGATGACGGTGGACTTTTCGAAGTGTGCTCATCCGTCCGTCTGTCAATTCGTGGACGAAGCACTATAGCGGGATGCGAGAGAGACAGAGAGAAAGAGACAGAGAGAAAGAGAAAGAGAGAGAGAGAAAGGAGATACAACGCACGCTCTTCTCCATCTTTCTCGATCGGTTGATGATCGCGCGTGTGTGTTGGATGAACATGCGTGCGTGCGTACATGCGTGCGATAATGCGCAGCGGCGTAGATGCTGTTGACCTTGCGTTAAAAGCGCCATCGAATATGCGTACAACATTTAGCGACTGTCAGGAGCGTACCGTTTTTCGTCCAAGAGCTGCGTAAACGTTTCATGTGTTTATGAACGTGATGTTACACGTTGCACATTAATGCGGGTTATCATCGTTATCCATGTAACCGAAGGCTCTTCATTAAACTGTGAATGGTCGGGGCGATTGCCGCACGAATGCTCGAATAATAGTGTAATAGCACAGAATGTGTGTGTGTATATGTGTGTAGACATACGCAAAATTACCCGATGATGGAAAATTGTTGTTTTAATACCGAGAAGTTTTGTAATTGCAAAGCTGCTATCTCTTAGAATTATTTTTGTACAATCGTTTCCTTTTCTTTTGTTCATCAAAGTTATGATATAGAAATAAGACATTGAACATTGAAATCTCTACAAAATTGCATGGTTAAAAGTTACAATATTTCTTTGAAATCGTTTAATGTGACGTTCTTTATCCTTCCTCTAAACTACAAATAATAACTCAATTTAATTTCATTATTAAAAATTCAAGTGAAATATCAGCTAAATGTGCGAAAACAGTGGTTTTCACGTATGCACAAGACACAATAATATTTTCAAAAATCACGTTTCACAAGACAAGTAATCAAGCAATTGATTTATAAAATTTACTACGTCTTCAAGAGATTATTGGAATTTGTTTTAATTTGCGAAATCCACATTATCAGCTACTTCAGCGAATATAAATAGATACGAATACTTACATTGAGAGGATTCAATTTTCGATAAATAATTTATTGTATTTCATTATACGCCTTTACTGTCAAAGGTAATTATTTATTGGGCATTGCTAATTTTCCATAAAATGTTTATCCGATACTCATACATAATCATAGGCATTTTTATCGCGCATTAATCTAAACTACCTTCCTAAATAGCCCAATCGAAAGCATTTTTAAGTAGATTTCAAGCATATATTCAACAGATTCTGACGCACGAAAATAGAATTGTACAAAACATCCTGATTGTGATCCTTGAAGAGACGACGATTTATGACACATATCATGACTCAATATCCAAAATACATTATGTGAATCGCTAGAAACGATTCGGTTTTTATTTTTTACGTTAATTCTCATGCATATATATATTATATA
>NW_021851167.1:825104-857729 GCF_003651465.1 Formica exsecta
TATATATATATCGTATTGATTTTGACACTTATTGCCATCTTTTTGTATAAACGTAAGGGATTGAATACGAGAACCGCTCGCATACCTTTTTACAGTAATCAAGGGATAACTATAGTTATTATTATCCTTAATGATGCAACACACGTACACGACTGGCATTAAAAGCATTACATGGAACAGATGATTTTCATATGACGCTTCGCGACTGCGTTGTTGCCTTTTCATTAAGGCCCAATGGGTAGGACCTTCGACTTTAAGCACTAGCATTTCCTCTCGCGCAATACTCGCGTTATACGGCGACTTTCTAAGCATGTTAGCCATAAATACCCGTGCATCAAACCACGTTGATTCGTTTATAATGGACGGTCGGGTATTACGGCAATTTACACGTGTCGTCAATGTCGCCGGTACCGATAAACCAACCATCTCGCATCGTCAAATATTTCACTACGCGCTTACTCTTCTAATACTTTTATTCGAATTGATGACGATAGCGAATACGATATTTTGCAAACAAATTGGTGAGCCATTAAGTCATGTTTTAAATTGGGTCGTGACCCTCTCGAGATATGCTATGACAGGCGACTGATAAATTACTTATTGATGCTTCGACCAAATGATGAGTTTATTTTTAACGAGTCACGAATTATTTTAAAATATAGTGCCTTAATTTGAAGAAGTTAAGTTAATTGCTATTAACATTAATGAAAATGTTCATCATTATTTTTACGAGATTAGATAATTAGATTAATTTTATTTAGTGACATTTAACAAAACGTGTTATAACCGAAATACATATATTACAATAATTACAGAAAATACATAATTCTTTTAAACATGTTAAATCACATTCATCAAAGTTATTTTAAAAATAGGCACCAAGTAAAATAATTCTTTGATGACAGTATACATAAATAAATGTAAATGTTCAACTGTTTGACTTTATAATAAAATTCCATGCACCATTTTTCAATTATATAGTTTCAATTATATAGTGTGATATATATATATATATATATCACATATATCACACGTATATTATGATTATAACTAACTACAAGTTTTAATTGCTAATTAAACTTTTTACATGCCATTCACATTGGCAAAATTTCAATATGATAACTATATATTTTTTCTTATCATGCGAATAATAGCCATTTATCGCATAATTTCCAGTCGTAGAAAATCGCATCGTATCTAAAACACGCGAACGATTAGGATAAAACGTTACACCATGCAATCGCATCATTATTCGTGACACTGGAATCTTTCCATCGATCGGGATGAAATGCTAATGCTAGTCATTAAAGTTTTATACATAATTACGAATAAAATCGCGTAAATTTAGAGTTTTAGATTTGTCGTCAAGACATAAAAATAATCTCTGTAATCTCTAAGAACAAGAGATAAAAAAGTTTTAGTGATTTAAATATTATTTGGATTAATATTTGCTTAGCAAAAATTTTATTAAATTCTATTTTCAAAACTTCTTAATTTTTATCATGAAATTCTCTTAAAATTAAATGAAAAATAAAATTCTTTTATTCTCAAACTCATTATTTCGAAACTTTGTGTGTGTGTGATAATTGTAAAGAAAAACATTTTTAAACTTTGATACAACAGGTATCTGAATATGAAACTTACAATTTTGAGATTACTGAAATTCCAATATTCTTGTTTAAGAAAAATTTAATCAAATATTTTTGAAATCAAAAAATACAATCTGAAATTTATAAACCTTTTTTCGTAACATTCTATATAAAAAATCAGATTTATTGTGACAATGTTTATAGCGAGACCTCGATGTGAGATTCACAACTTTACGAAAGGCAGATTTCGTCTTCTCGATGAAAGACCGCGTGCGATCGAAAACTTGTGAGATTTTCGTGACGGTTGGTACTCTGTTCTTTTGTGTCGACAGAATAAGTGTGTCACAGCCAGCCGGTAGGTAGTAGGAACGACGCTCGTTTATTCGAGCCAGGAAAGCTTCTGCGCCAATATACACGTCCGAAAGGTGAGTGTACAGCGGGTATGATATATATGTGGAAGCAACATATATGCGATGCAGAAAAGCGAAGAGAGAGATATACCGTGTTTATATACAGTGTGTTTCAGAACCATGATTGTTTATTCGCATATTTTTCCGACCGATGCGATTTTCTCCTGATTTCCCATTCTAAGCGGTAAAAGATAAAAAAATTTCGCTTCATTTCAAGCAACGGTTTCAACAAAATATTTAATTATAGAGCTTAACTTAAATAAATTTTGAAGATAGTTTAATAAGTTTAATAAGTTGAAAAATTTGATTATAGAATCCATAAGAGAAATGGCAATAGTAGTTTTTAATTTCTATTCCTTAACGGTTTCGTAAGATCGAGCTTGTATGCGGATATTATACGCGCGCGATATATCAAGAATGCATACAAACAAGAGACACATCGCAGGTGCAAGAGGTTATTACGAGCGTCGTCTCACTCCCCTCCACCCTCTTGCAATGTGCCAGACGCATTTAACCTTTACGAACTCGAGCGCGACGCGATAGAGAAAGAGAGAAGGAGACGCGAAACGGAAGATTGTACGAGAGCTTAACATGAAAGGAGAACGGCCCTTTTCAATGGCGTAGGGCGCCTCTAATTTCCTCAATTATAAGGGTACAAATGTGTAGAGGGAGCGATGATTAGTTCCCTATCTCTGTACTTCGATTGGAGATTATAATGGCTCGTGTCGGAAACGCGTTCATTTGCTTCCATTTTTGTTAATGCGTAATTAATTAGTTTTTTGTGCGAATATAATGGAAATATATGAAATAGAAAATTAAAAGAAAAAAAAATAGAAACAATTTGAAGAAAATGAAAAAAAGATTACGAAGCAAGCCTGAATAATAGAGTTATGTTCAGATATTACTATATTGATATTTTATCCGCTATTAATTTAAACTTCAAAATATAACGTGCCCGGTATATATCAAAAAGTTATTTAATAGATATAAAGATTTAGTTATTCATAGTATATTACTTAAAACAAGAAATGAAACTGACCCAATTTTGAAGCTATAAGTACATAAAAAATTACTTTACGGCGATTGCCACAGTTATATTGCTGTAAGTAAGTTTAAAAATTATTTTTGCATTTTTATATAGCAGCAAAATCTAAACACATTGTCAACGAAATCACATCTATTTCTGCCCTTGTCAAGACATATGCAAAAGTGTACGAGATGCAAACATTGATATATACCAAACTCTATACAGTCATCTATAACTTCTACATCAGATGGTAATCTCCTCCTTTCTATCTCGTTTTCATTCGTTATTCGTGATCACGCAGGATTCACGGAAGTCCTGCGGTCCTACGCTCATGGTCCTTATGAATATTTATTCGTGGTGCATCGTGCCGTACTGCTCCTTCCGTATCTGACCAGTATTTTGTAGCAGACACACGGCAGTACGTGTACGCCTCGTTCTGTCGGTCGGTTTTCTCCGCGTGCATGGAGGTCTCCGCGAGGAGGTAGAGGAAGAGGAGGAGGTGATGGAGGAAGTAAAGAAGGCAGTAGCGTGCGGAGATGGAGATAGAGGCGCAAGCGAAGGAGTCGTTGAACTACAAAACAACAGACGCATAAGAGAGACCGGCCTAAAAACGTTCCAAAGAAGGCGCGATTTCTCTCCTCGTCTCTTTCCCAATGTATCTCTCTCTCTCTCTCTCTCTTTCTCCTTTGTTTCTCTATTCTCGGAGTTCGCGCGACCCCTTTCCGGGCTTTAATCGAGACGAGTGTTTTTACGGAAACTTGCAAAATTCGATCGCAAATTGGAACGATGACCGATGCATGGCCTGGTATGTTATTTTCGGACGCCGACTAACGGGCTGTCAATCGCAGCTCGGAATTTTGATCGAAATAAGAACGCACAACCTGCAGAAAATATGCCCGAGGCGTTCTATTAAGGATTATTCAGAATTAATAATTTTAGAAAGGAGATATTATTTCGTAGTTCTGATTTCTCAGGAAATAACTTGTAACAAAAATTTAGTTTTACGTCTTCGAAATAAAATCATATATATTTCAAAAATAAGCTATAGTTCAATTCATAGAGTAAAAATATTTTCTCTTTTCTATACCGCAAAGATATAATAATCAAAAATAATAAACGACTTTTATAATTTTGCCACGCAAAACGCGGAAAAATAACGATGCCAGAAGCACTGGAACGAGGTAAAAAGCGTGTTCTCGACTAATTAGTACAAAAATAACTTGTAAACCATACAGCACATACACACAAATCGTCTCTCTTGCGTGCGTTTTATTTTAGGAACTGAACGGATTAGTTACATCAAAAGTTAATAAATCTAATATATTTCAAGATTCATGAATTTGACATTGCACGCGCGCGCGCGCACACACACACACACAGTACTTTTAGTCTTTTAAAATATGAAACTACTGCGAATTAAAAATAAAGATTTTCTTTGTAGAATTAAAATTTTTATTTTCATGAATTTTTGTGTACAGTAACTATAAAAAAGTTAGTTCGATATAAGATAATATTTAGATTTTGAGATTAAATTATATTTTATAGGACAAATCTTTATTTTAACTCATAAATTAATTATTAATTTTATATTTGAAAAGGCTGAAAGTGCTTTGTGTGCGCCTGTGTGTGCGCAATGTCAAATTCATGAATCTCAAAATGTATTAGATTTATTAATTTTTGATATAATTGATCCATCCAGTTTCTTCTTAAACCGATAAAACAATAATATACCCCTTAGTCTATTTATGACGAATTATAATAATACCTCTCGTATCAGTGCTTTCTAAAAAACAAATAAAGCATTGGAAATTAAAAAAAAAAAGAAAATGCGCGCAAGCGTCTCTCTTAACTTTCTTAAATAAACATCATTGTGCTATGCGTCTCTCGCTTTCCATAAAACGAACAGGTCAATTATATCGATATTTGTCTTGAAGTAGATCGACAAGATTCCATAATATCCACGGAAAAGAAATGTGACAGAATACACGTTCGCTTTTACCTTCGAGACTTGCATACATGTGATTAATCGATGGAAATAGTAGGAATCGAAATCGATTAGGGATCAGCGCTTCCTGGCGCTAAATTTTTTTATTACAAGCGTTTTACATGTCATTCTGGTACGATCTTATTTTTAGTTGTGTATAGTTGACATTTCTGTACACGAAGATGGGTCTCCCTTCTTCGCTTCCCCTCCCTGTTCCCCTACTAGTCATCCGATATACGCAACGGTAGTAGTGGGTGGTATGTTATTTCGCTTTCTCTAAACATGCGAACGGACTTGTAATTGCGAAACTTCTGAATGAATTTTCGATTCCTCAACGAAACTGTGATTCCAAGCAGAAACACGCAGCGGGAAAGCGAGCGGTACGTCGCGAAAGAGACACGGCACTCGGTCAGATGCAATATTCATGACCTCTTATGTCGAGCGTTCACTTTGCAAGAACCTAAGAAAACGATCGGACAGTTATTTTCCGTGCGTTACACGTTTTACCGCGACAAAACAATATCGCACGACCGTAAAAATATAAGAAGCCGCCGAATTTGATTGGATGAATGGGAGTAGAGAGACGTTCAGTTCTCGATAAACATACGTATGGATCTCGTAAAAAGATACGAGTGTTCATATCCAATATGCTTTTTCAGTATTAGCAACAAAATATAGTGAATTGTTTTTATTCATGAGATCTATATTGTATAGACACAAAGATATAAAGAGATGGATTTTTAAAAAATAGATTTTTTATCGTATAAAAACAATATCATCTCCATATTTTTTTTCTTTTATATTCGTACTAATTAAAATTACATATCGATATATTTTAATCAAAGTCTACGTGTGTGTATCGCTTTTTATGAAATATTTTTCTCGGCTTTCTCTTTTTCGACATCATTGGTAAACAGATACATGAATAATTTATATATTTATATATACAAAATTTTATTTGTTATGAAATAAAAATAGATGCCTCGGTAAACAAATATTAACATATAATAAATAATTGCTCATTTTTTGTTTTTGTTTTCTTATTTTTATATTTCGTTATCGTATTAATATTTATCAAAACTTCATGATATTCTTTTTACAATATCGATATTAACGTTGACTTGAACAATTTTAATATAAAAGGAACCAACCCTCTCTTTTTCTCCGTCCTTCTTAACAAATGTAGTTATAATGAAGATGTTGCATTACTTTTTTCTTACTTTGTGAAGCAAAAAATTGAATAGAACAAGTTGAAGTAATGAAATGGAATAAGAAAGGAGTTTCTGATTCAAAATTCAATTTACCTTCTAGTTTTATCTAGTTCATTGCATTATATTGAAAAAAAAAATATATATATATATATTCAATTTCTTATAAGTTTTAGAATATATTCAAATATATTGAAATAATTTAATTCAAAACTAGATATTGTTAAAACATAATGCAATCTTCAGCCAGAAAATCTTCACGCAATTAACATGTAAAAACAAGATAGACTGATGCCACAAAATGTTTCTGCATAGTACTATCCGTTCTTCAAAGAATAATCCTAATCGAGTTGATATTTAAGGCAAAACTGTACATATATATATCATAATCAATATTCATTATTTTCTTGTATATATCTATTAAATTAAATATTAAATTATGCATAAACCAACTATCGCGACTCATTGTTGTCTAAAATTGTTTCTGCAGATGAGATTCGTTAACATTAGTTTAATCCGATTAAAGTTTCTTCTCCGCCTAAATGTCCGCTTAAATATTTTTTCATCTCGATATATGTTTCTTTCACGCAGACAAATATAAGATACACACATTCCTGTAATTTTTATAGCCTAGACTTGCAATTTCTTATGTACAGTCTAAACATATCTTTAAGTTTTCACATTGTTTTCGTAAGTTCTCAGAAATTTCTTCATATTTTCCATTATAATAATATTATTTTAGATTCTTATATAGTTTTATCAAAATGATTAAGCATCTAACCCCAATATTCGTATCTCACCGAAAGATTTTTGTTAATTCACCATACAATCTTCTCCTCTTTTTTTGAAATAAATTCGGTCGCCGAATTTGGCTTGCGGGTCTCCTATATAACCAACACTATGGACAAGGGGTTGCAACGTGACGCAGCAACAGCGGTAAAGGGTGGGAAACTTGTATCATATATACACATACACACCTATACACGTATATACGCGTGGGTATATATATATATGTGCGCGTGTCCTATCGTATATAATACCCCTCGCCTCCTATCTCTATCCCTCTTCCCCCTCCGGTGAAACTCCTTCTAGCTCACCCGTCTCTCCTCTAACCTCCTCGCTTCCCCGAGAGAGAAGTATATCCCGGCAACGTTGCCGGGTGTTACATAATAGCTTGGCGATGTTGCCAGATCTGTACGCGCGGTACAGCGGTGTTGCCAGGTCAGACCGGTGTACCATGTCGGTCTGCTTGCCTGCCTGTTCCAGCGAGGAGCCTCGCTAAGCTCGCGGCAGTTCTCTCGAAGGAGATCCGCTGTGCAAAACTAAATTTCAACAAACTTAATTCATAACGATAAATCCATCCCGATTAATCCCTAATTTGCCCGATGGGATTTACTATCTGTCAACTTGATAATTTTTCAATTCGTTACCAGATAAATAAATGAGGAAAATGCATTATAACTTGATGTAAAATTAATATATGAAAATTACCTCTAATCTTTTGATATTATTATATTATTAGAAGTAGTTATGTACAATAAAAAGTTGTATTATGCATGTTTTTTCATTAATTTATACAATAAGGCTGTATTTAATAAGGCTCTGCTTAGAATATTTAAGTTAACGTGTGATTATTATTCATCTTAATTATGTCATTAGTAAACAACAAAGATTATTTCAATTAATTTGCACGACGTAAGAAATTGCTATATTTTGCAAGGAGCTACGCTTCTTGTAAATGACAATCGATATATATTCTTAATTTTCTAAATATATTGATTAAATGAATAAATACAAATTTTATGCAATATATAAAAGAAATGCATAAATTAAAATGCTCGTTTGTTATCAATTTAGTTCACGAGAATTGTAGTGTATACAGATGACGCACTTTTGTGCAGATGTTACGCGACATGAATTATATCGTACATATGTAACGGCAAGGCTTTTTATCCTCGTGCTTGCATATAAATACCAATGACCAGATAATAGAGAACAGTTTTAAACTGTCATTGTACTGCATATTTCAGAGAATCACGTAGAAAAGACTCGATTTCAATATTTTTGATAATAACCATTTTTTATAATGGTTAATGTCTAACCTATTTTTGAAATGACCCCACCATCATTTTATATCTACCTATATAAATATGTGGTAGATCGAGCAAATTTGGGTAATTCATTACCAAAAAGATTGTTTATGAATCGACTATGGCAAAGTGATATATTTGGTAAACTAAATTGTATCATAAAAAATATTAGAATATAAGATAAACATATACCAAAATCATTAAAAAATATTCCGATTTTATTACAAAAATCTTTTCATTATATTTAATTACAAATCCAATATTTATATATGTCCACATTAAATAACTTTATAGATTTTATTTTTATTGTATTATGCAAGAGAGAGAAATTTTTCGCCATCATATATTTTTATAACCTATGAAGAACGGTTTTATCCTTATTTAGGGACCTATTATGGCGGTTTCCTTTGTCTCTGAGAATCTGGGCCCTGCGCAGGTCCGGATGTCTCGGACTGGTTCCGGATCTCGGATTACCAGTCCCCTCGAGAAGACGAGGAAAGTCCCGCTCTACTTATTCCACGCTTGAAAAATACCATCTAAATATGAGAAGTAAGAGAAAGACCAACGGCTCTATTCTTTATTCTTCGCGTTGTACATACTTCACGTTTTTGTCGACCTCATTATCATTGTATGTTATATTAAAAAAAAATATATATGTATATAATAAAATATGAATATATATTATATATATTGCAGACAACAATATTCATTATCAAAATAAACAAAGCTTTATCAACAATATTGATTATCAAAATAAACAAAGCTTTATGTATCTATTTCATATAGTTTCCAACTGTTTTATATAAACTTAATAAGAAATGAGAAATAATTATTTGAAATTAATAATTTGCGAAATAAATAAAATTTTAAAATCTAAGAATTCAGAATAAAGTATGATAGTATAGAGTTATATTTTGTATATTTCAATAATTATATAGTTCAATGTATGCTAACAAAATAATTAAATATAGAATGAATAATATATGAAAGAATTCTCTTCACTTAATTTTACACATCATATAATAAAGAAATCACGGACTTTACGAGGCTTATCAGATACCCTATCACAGAGTATATATAATCATGTAGAAAAAATGATGATGTACTATAACGAATAATATTGATAACAAGCATCCACTTTGGCAAGTGCGTTTCGAAAAGTTGTATTATGCTTTTTCATTAATTTATACAATAAGGCTGTATTTAATAAGGCTCTGCTTAGAATATTTAAGTTAACGTGTGATTATTATTCATCTTAATTATGTCATTAGTAAACAACAAAGATTATTTCAATTAATTTGCACGACGTAAGAAATTGCTATATTTTGCAAGGAGCTACGCTTCTTGTAAATGACAATCGATATATATTCTTAATTTTCTAAATATATTGATTAAATGAATAAATACAAATTTTATGCAATATATAAAAGAAATGCATAAATTAAAGTGCTCGTTTGTTATCATATTATATATATTGCAGACAACAATATTCATTATCAAAATAAACAAAGCTTTATCAACAATATTGATTATCAAAATAAACAAAGCTTTATGTATCTATTTCATATAGTTTCCAACTGTTTTATATAAACTTAATAAGAAATGAGAAATAATTATTTGAAATTAATAATTTGCGAAATAAATAAAATTTTAAAATCTAAGAATTCAGAATAAAGTATGATAGTATAGAGTTATATTTTGTATATTTCAATAATTATATAGTTCAATGTATGCTAACAAAATAAGATGACGCACTTTTGTGCAGATGTTACGCGACATGAATTATATCGTACATATGTAACGGCAAGGCTTTTTATCCTCGTGCTTGCATATAAATACCAATGACCAGATAATAGAGAACAGTTTTAAACTGTCATTGTACTGCATATTTCAGAGAATCACGTAGAAAAGACTCGATTTCAATATTTTTGATAATAACCATTTTTTATAATGGTTAATGTCTAACCTATTTTTGAAATGACCCCACCATCATTTTATATCTACCTATATAAATATGTGGTAGATCGAGCAAATTTGGGTAATTCATTACCAAAAAGATTGTTTATGAATCGACTATGGCAAAGTGATATATTTGGTAAACTAAATTGTATCATAAAAAATATTAGAATATAAGATAAACATATACCAAAATCATTAAAAAATATTCCGATTTTATTACAAAAATCTTTTCATTATATTTAATTACAAATCCAATATTTATATATGTTCACATTAATTAACTTTATAGATTTTATTTTTATTGTATTATGCAAGAGAGAGAGAAATTTTTCGCCATCATATATTTTTATAACCTATGAAGAACGGTTTTATCCTTATTTAGGGACCTATTATGGCGGTTTCCTTTGTCTCTGAGAATCTGGGCCCTGCGCAGGTCCGGATGTCTCGGACTGGTTCCGGATCTCGGATTACCAGTCCCCTCGAGAAGACGAGGAAAGTCCCGCTCTACTTATTCCACGCTTGAAAAATACCATCTAAATATGAGAAGTAAGAGAAAGACCAACGGCTCTATTCTTTATTCTTCGCGTTGTACATACTTCACGTTTTTGTCGACCTCATTATCATTGTATGTTATATTAAAAAAAAATATATATGTATATAATAAAATATGAATATATATTATATATATTGCAGACAACAATATTCATTATCAAAATAAACAAAGCTTTATCAACAATATTGATTATCAAAATAAACAAAGCTTTATGTATCTATTTCATATAGTTTCCAACTGTTTTATATAAACTTAATAAGAAATCAGAAATAATTATTTGAAATTAATAATTTGCGAAATAAATCAAATTTTAAAATCTAAGAATTTAGAATAAAGTATGATAGTATAGTTATATTTTGTATATTTCAATAATTATATAGTTCAATGTATGCTAACAAAATAATTAAATATAGAATGAATAATATATGAAAGAATTCTCTTCACTTAATTTTACACATCATATAATAAAGAAATCACGGACTTTACGAGGCTTATCAGATACCCTATCACAGAGTATATATAATCATGTAGAAAAAATGATGATGTACTATAACGAATAATATTGATAACAAGCATCCACTTTGGCAAGTGCGTTTCGCGGAAAAATCTATCACAAAAAAAGATTTAAACGTACTTGATTTATATAAAACATGCTAAATAAATTAAATATATAATATGAGACAATTTTTAGAGTAATACTCATTTCACAATACTAATATGTAATAAGCTAAAATATATTAACATAAAAAAAAAGAATCGCGGACCATAAGCATGTTTGTAAAAGGGTATCTGGAAGGTACAACATGACCCAATTATTTCGAGAGGCGTACGTTCGGATTGTTCTCTAAAACGAAGGATGAGGCCTTCAAATCTGCAAAAAACGTGCACATTTATATAGGGCCCGATCGAGGCAGCGTTGCCGGGTTTAATCGTCTCACTCAGGGAGATTACCGGCAACATTATCGAAGATTCTAAATAAAAATCTCTTCCGCGATTATACGAACTTTAAATATTTTTGTTGTTATACTCAAATCAGAATTATATTAAAACAAACTTCATATGAAATCAAGTAAAGAATAGATTTTATCATGTATTTGATTTCAAATTTCTTAAAATTTTTTAATTTAGAAATTCCCAGAATTTTGCGTCTCGTTTTTCGAATCGCTCATAAATCGAAAATTATTATGGTAAAAAAGAGACAAATACTTTTTTTAAGGATAAATCTTTTTCAAATTAATAAAAAATTAACGAAAAAAAAGAAGTACGATTTAAAAGAGCATTCTGTACAATATTTTAACTATATAATGTTAACATGCTGTGTGATTCATAATTGTTTTTTCAGAAAGATTACATTATCCTTTAAATTTTAAATTATCTTAGGTTATCGCATTAATGACGGAATGATAGAACGGAAATACATGCCATGGCGTCCAATTTATCAAGACATTACCGGAAAAAGATCCTCTGAAACTGACTCATGTGCTTATTTCTTGAATTAGCTTTGAAGATCTCTCTCTCTCTCTCTCTCTTTCTTTCTCTACGTGAAAAGTAAACACTCAGTAATGCAAACGAGGATATAAATCTAGAAGAAAAAAGAAGTGGGGATTGGTATGTCTAATGCAAGACGATAATACATCCAAGTATAAATATCAAATTTATAAAACAGTTCATGTTGAGATTTTATCTCTCCTTAAAATTTAATTGAACAGCATAGAGTTCATTGAACCTGACCTGACCTTACCAGACAGATTCATCTCCTTATACGGAACATCAATCTCTTTCAAGGTAACACCACGTTCGAAATGGCTTAAGAGACAAATGTAAGAAAAAGATTTAAAAAGTATAACTGATTTTCGTGCATATTTTTACTATCTATGCTATTTAAAATACACGCACAAAAGAAATTCGCTTTACTGCACACAGTAGCAATATAATTTGTTAAAAAAGATTATTTCCAAAGAAAGGTATTCAACATCTAAGTATTTGCGTGAAAAAACGGAACGTTATTCGATAAAACATTGACTAAATCGCCAGTATAAAATATTGACGAGTACAAAATATTAATTAATTTGACTACCATTAAAGCAACAGCTATTAAAGTTTTTGAAGCAAACTATACTTAACTGTTTAGAGACATATACACGAATATATATTACGCAAAAGTATTAGGCAAATTTGTATTTATATTGGATGATTGCATAAGTTCGTGCCCGATTTTCATAGATGGCATTAAGTTACTGCATGGCGGAGTTCTATTGTTTTCGTGTGGTAATTGTTGCTTACACCGAATAGATGACGTTGTCTTATGTCAATTTAGCGTCAGACATTGTTCAAATAAGTCCATTTGTGCATAAGAGAAATCATTAAAAATGGAGAACGAAAAGGTGCATTTGCAGCATGTAATGTTATATGAATTTCGGAAAGGCGCCCAGACAGCACAAAACGTCCTCAGGATCATCCTGAATATGTCCAGGATGGTTCAGGATATTTGTAGGATGTTTTAAGATATTATTATAAATATATTTTATGAAAATTTAATATGCATACATGATTACTTTCGGTTATGTAGGCTATTTAATATAATTTAGAAATTTTAAGTATTGTAATAAGTATTAATGTCCTATAAATGTCCATTGGATAACCCCTGGATGTCTGTAGTCCCACAGAAATGTATTACACAATAACAGATATCTTGCTAGATAATTCCCATCAGATACCATAGAATATTTAATTATATCTTAAACCATTAAGATATAAAGATTCAAAAATCAAAGTCTGTTGCTTTATATTAACTAAACAGATGTTTAAAGCCTTTTCTTTTTTCTGTATGATTTATACATTTGCAAATATATTCACATTCACGAAAACAGATCCAAAATTAAAATATCTTCTATTGAAAATTACGCAATGTATATACAAGGTTTTGTGTAATAAAATATATCATTTTGAAGCGGCATTTTTCTTGAATGCATGCATACCATATGCCATATACATTTCCATAATAAGGAAACGCAAAGGATACAATGATTGCCCAAGTTGTTATTTATGTTACACAAATCCTATTGCAGATGTTTATTTCTTACAAAAATAAGATAAGAGCGTGATTACAAATCGACCTTGATTCATACATTCTATATTCAATATGTTTAGTGTCTAGAGTGATACTTTATAATCTATCGATAACTAAATATACGCGTTTCGTAAAAAGAAACATATAAGTGAAACTTGTAAAGCTAACGCCAGACTATGTGCGTATTTGCAATTCGTGATGCGTGAGCGGTATAAAGAAATCTGATTAGTCGAATCTTTTATCTACATTATTCACAAATTATAAACAAATCGCGAATACGCACATAATCTGACGTTAGTTTATCAGTGATGTTTTCAAGAAATGTCTCCCACCTCTTCCTTAAATTTGACGTCTTCGATCTCAACTGATGAAAGTTCTTTGAGATATTTTGCCGATATCTGTAAAAATCCATGCCGCATCGACAAATATGCGATATCAACGAAATAAATAGCCAAATGTAATCTAATATTGACAGTCAATACGATGTTTTGCATCAATATTAACCTGTGCAAGCATAATTTAAATCTGTGTATAATACTAATCTATAGACACATTAAAAAAATAAGTATTATAATAACATACATTTACTTTGTAGATTTTTCTTTAATATCTTTTGATTTCGCAAGTAAAATATTTTTATTAACGAAAATAAATGTTCTCGTTCGAGTACGAATAAACATACGAAAAGTGTTTCTCTTTTTTTGTTTCTTATATGTATTGCTTACAATGATTTGTAGAAGATAATGAGAAGATGATGATTTATAGAAGTTAAGAATAAAAATCAAGATTTTTGGATATTTTTATGTCTTGTATAAATAGAGATATAATGAAGATACTTGAGTCATAAATGAAAGTAAACACATTTATATTATGAATCAGATAGTGTACTGTTATAAAGTATTTCTAAAGACGTATATATGTCATATGTTTTCAATGTTTATACAATAAAATGTCGAAAAAATCAATAACGTATGTATGAGACAGTGATGATAGCATTTACCGGTAACAATGCACAATGCAAAGTATATACAAACTTCGTCAATTCCGTCACGTCATTATACATCACATCCCAAAATCGACAGCTGATCGATTAACTTTACACGGTTACTACTTGCACTTTCATTGCGTACCTTACGGCGAGGGTTACGAAGATATTCACGGTGTAGATTTGGGATTAACTCTTTGTACGGCAATTTTTTATTACGCATGCAATGTTTATTTCTTTTGTGAAAATCATATATGATGGCGAATAGTAATAATTTTATTTTTTATGGTTTTTAGAACAACTATTGTACTGAGTTTGATTTAAAGCGGATCTTACAAAATATTCATTCCCAATTAGCTTTTATCCTCTCCCATAAAACAAAGGAACACAAAAATTATATAATTATTGGCTATTTATGCGCTTAAAAAAACTAAAACGAAGAATTTGATATTTCTTCCGTTTAGCTAAAATAGTGATCCTTAATGGAAAATTTCTGATTTAGATTTTGTGCTATAATCATTAAGAACTTCTTTTGCACAAGTTTATTGTTAAATAATCGACTTATATATTAAATATTTTAAAAAATTTTCCATTATGTTGCACAATTACTTTTTCTTTTCTCTACTTCGTTCAAAATCAAAATTATTCACATATTGAATTTTTGTCGTAATATTTGTCCAGCATTTGTAGTAGTATGTAATAAAATAACGTAGATAATTTTTGACCTGAAAACGATAAACAAACCAATCATGTTTTATTTATGTAATTATACACCAGACGTGCATATGTCATTCATCAGATCATACTATTTTCAAAGTTCATTACTAAAATGCATAATTTTCATGTTACATCACAAAGATTGCCATCGCGCAATTAATTTCATTCTCTAATAATAAATATTTTATCTGACCAAATAAACTATTCAATATATTAACGGATAGAAAACAGCTAATGTCAATTTTATGATACAAGAATAAAAAGATTAATAATACCTCATATATAAATTGATTATTAAATTTCACTTTTGTTGCGTATCCGTCATAGAATAATATTTTCAACATTGGACATTCGTCTATTATGAATTCTACATATTAAAATGACACACGAAACGATTCAGCGTACATCGTAAATACGAACCAGATAGATATTAAAATACAATCGAAATTTAGATTATTTAATAACGCATTTCATATTTCTGCAATTTTTCACGGAATTGAAAACCTGCAAAAGAATGATTGATGCGTTCTTTGTGCACGCATTTACAGAATCGCGAGTTCAGCCGTTTTCTTTTTTTTTTTCTCTCCATATAGATCTATTTCTTTTTCTATCATCTCTTTCTTTATTTCTTTTAATTATTTACTATATTATTTAATATATCGTTTTTATTTAGTTATTCAATACAATTCATAGTGAACGAATATCCAACGTATTCACCAAACTATTCTGACTCGAATATAGAAAAAAATGAAATCCTATGACTGAACGCAGATTCTTGTTCAAGTTACTTGATCACATGTTCGTTCAAACTTTTTGGGTCAAATTCGTCCAATATATTATTTGTTTTCTATTAGATTCTTATAATTCTTATCACTCTCCAAATAACGTCTCAATTCCTTTTGAATTAAAGTCAGCAATCGCTTGAGAGTCCTCAAGATTTTCTCACGTGACTTTTGTACAATCCACCATCTTTCCTGTTATTCCCGCTTCTCGAGACGTTCGAGGTCAAGACGAGATGTCACATTGCCGTGTTGCTATTACACTATGTGCATATGTGAGTGACTATATTATTTACTTGTTGGCAAGAGACACGCTGCATCGCGCCGCGTCGATCCGGCGAGCAGTGAGCGTTGTCTCGTTGCGACTTGAAACACAATGCCGGTTAATCGCCAGATACCGTAACAGGGTCGATGGATTAAGAAATTTGACGGTATCGCCTCGTGTGCGCAGATGCTCGGGCAGACCTGCCGCCGCCGACTCGTCAAGTCTGAGCTGGCCGCAGGTAGAAAATATCGAACATCGGCCATTCCCAGAGAAGGAATAATGCGGGCGCGACGAGTCTTTTTTGTTCACTAAAGATTCTCTTCCCACCATTTTCTTCACAAGCATCAGGAGTTTAGAAACAAAATTCTATAATTTCTTTCATAATTTCGACATTCGAGAGTAAAGATATATATATATATATATATATATATAATCTTATTCTGTCTCTTATTAGGCAGCATTTTAAAAAAACAACACACAGTAAAGCTAATATGTATATTTAACATGTTTATTTAAATTAGTTAAACTTTTGTCTAGTTAAACTTTTAAAGTACTAATTTAAAAATGTAAAAACTGCTCATGTAAGTAAAAACAGAAATAAAAAGTACTAATAAGTAAAAATAGATATATATTTACATTTTCACATATAAAGTTCTTTACTGTATTCAATATTATATTTATATATTCGAGGGCCATGATACATATAGCTACATGTATAATTAATTAATTTATTTCATCAGCCGAATCAGTATATCTCTTTAATCAGAGTCATCACTGCCGAACAATTAACATGTGCGATTCCGTTGTATAAATATTTGCATAAATACTGATAAATACCAATCATATTGTGTATGTGGTAATAATTGCATATTACTTCTTCATGCTATTTAATATCAAATAATACATATAAAGCAAGTTATTAATCGAATATCATTATTAAGAGTTTTAATACGCGTTTACGATTACAATTTTACTATATATATTTTTCTCCAATTAAAAATATATTTTTACATAAAAGAATATACACGATTATGTTAATAATAAGTATTTAACAGAAAAAAGTCATGAGAAAAATGTGATCTAGAAAAATTTTCTTTTTTCCCTCATTCTTACATTATACCTCTTTCTCAGACTGCGGTTGCCGTGCAATTAACGTCACCCCATTGACACGATGCATTGGGGGAGCAGTTCTGATTATCCCGACCGTTCTTCGACCCTGAGTAGCGTTTATGTTACGTTGACATCTCGTTTGCAAAGTTAAAGAATCTTGCCACACTTGCGCGATATTATGTAAGAAAGTTTCATATATACTTAGAAAAGTTTAGCATTATCCGAATCCACGCTTTCTCCTCGGAAAGTTTTATCTAATCAAATTAGAGCGTTCTTTTAGCAATCCCCCCGAGAAATAACAATATGGTGAATTAAATGCGAGAATAGTGCGAGAAGGCAAAGTTCCTTCACGATATATGTATATATGCAAATAAAAAATTTTGAATAAATCGTTTGCATATTCAATCGTAATGATGGAAATATTTTCTTTTCGTTTCACACTTCTCGTAGATAATAGTTACACATAATCTGCGATACGTTTTCAAGAATATATGAAATTTTTATATTTTGAGAGTCTCTCGCGAAACGATATCAGAATAATTTTCGCGTAGCAAATTCGAGTCGCAAGTCGAATTAAGATGTCCCGTCCCGGGATCGTTGAAAAAATTCGTTTTGCAGTTAGAAAGACGAGCGGCGAATAAACTAGACGGCGGTGGAAAAATACATGTCCATGTGTGACACGCCTCGTACATTATTATCGCCACACGTGAAAATACGTATGCGACTGGAGGTTGCCACGAAGGGTTTTCGGGATGGGTGACGTCTCGAGGGGGAAATACGAGGACTCGGCGACGGGTATCCAGAGGGTGGAGTCGGGGTGCAGGGGCGCGGTAGGATACGAGGTGGGGCGAGATGGGGCGAAGAGCGCGGCGGGGACGGGGTGAGAAGGGGAGATGGCCGACCACGCGCGATCAATATACCAAAATACGCCGGCAACCCGCGCGCACATACATACGTGTACGCGTGCGCGCGCGCGCTCGCTCGCTCGTCGTGTTCATGTACGTAACATCCTCGGGACTCTGTCAATATATGCCCTCCACGTATGCAAATTGTAAATATAATCTAAGCGGGCCGTGTATACTCGCGACTGTGCGTGCACGTACGAATTGTAAATGTAACATCACGCTCGCGCGCGCCTACATGTTACGTATCGAAAATATTTGACGAGTACGTTTTCGAATTCTGGAATCTCTGTAAAGAAACTTGAGATGAGGCCTCGTTAGACGCGGATAATGCAATTCGAAATATACGAGTATATAGAATATACGCTTAAGAAAGAATATATACAAATTAAAAATTATCATATATTTTTTTTATCGTGACAGCGGACAGTAGGAAACTGGTAGTTTAAAATTAAGAAAGATGGTTTGCTTTGATATTTTTGTCACCATATCTTATTTTTATTTTAAGATAAAGTGGGAGAAGATACTGACAAAAACCAACTACGTATTTCAATTATAAACTTTACCTCGCGGGCAAAATTCTTAAATATGTGTGTGTATATATATATATACATATTTCATTAAAATGTATTACTCATCAAAATGTATATTCGTCAAAAAGTCTTTACCATAATAAAATATTCCATAATAATTCATCTATACAATTGTTCCCGGAAGTTAATTTAAATTCTGACGTGTACACACACACACACACACACACACACACACACATACACGTATCTATACAATTTTAACCAAGCGCGAGAACCGAGTGCAAAGAGTCAATACTTCGACCGCGTCAATAGTCGTACCTCTCGCGGTCTTCGACCAAACGTTCTTCCAGCGATCTTCAATATAAACAGCGAGCGACACGCCGCTGTGAGTAGCCATTTGCAAATATGTACGCGTAATAGAAACAAACGGTCGGTTTCATTCATGAAGTCAGTCGAAGCCGTGGTGCGACCAACGACGGGGAGCGACCGGAGAAGGATTCGAGGTCAGCATTCCCCCTCCTCCGCGATGACGATAATTTTAAAGGAAGATAAAGAGATATCGTCTTTTGCCTATGCGTATATCGACGCGTCGAGACATTAGCTGAGGTCAGCAGCACGATGCGAGTATGTTTGAAGGAGATGAATAAAGTCATAACGTATTCGGCGAACGAGTATGACATTACCAGCATTATATATGGAAGACAGTAGGCTATAAACTATCAATCAAAATTATATCAATCAATCACGATGACGTATTTTCTAGTGGATTGAGGCTATCGTTCTCAACAATGTTCGCTTGCGATTCTCACAAGTTTTGTCTCGTGTCTACGTTCTGAGAATCTAAAATTCGTGCCGATGTCTACGCCATTGTACGAGCGAAGAGCATTCGCCAGCTGGCACACGAAGTGTGTAGCGCCGCTGGCGATGCGAGCGTTTACCACCGCGTGTTTCGAGGGAAGAAATTTATAGTCGGGACGATCGCGGGGCTAGTGTCCGTACTGAAAACATAAAGGAGAATTCGCGGGCAACTCGCGAACCTCTACCAATTTCTCCGACGATCATTGTCATCCTACACACGGAGGGTCAAGGGAAAATGGATATATATTTTACAAGCTCGCTTTCTCGTTCCACGTATGCTCGCGTGGTCCACGTAAATATAAAGTAAGAAGAGAGTAAGAGAGGAGAAATAATAAGCAAAAGCAGATAATAAATGAGATTTTCTACGTGGAACAAAAAAAAATGTTCGACTCGAATATTCGAAAAATATTTGCATAAACGTTTTAAACATAAATACCATATAAAATAGAAAATTATATTGGAATCTAGTGATGCGTAAAGAATATACCGAATCTTTAGATTGTCAGTTATAAAATTTGCCTGTGATTACGTGAATTTTATATCAATTTTATTCACAAGGTTAAATATAAAATACGGTTTAAATATGAGATACGGTTATGTGTGTATAAATACATTCATACTATGTGCGTATTGCTCATTAAAAATAATATTCTATATTAAATATTTATGAGATATATTATAATTACAATATAACTAAAAATTTTGCAGATCTCGTATCCGCTAATTGAGAGCCTTTGAGCTTCGTCACTGTTACTTCTTACTTATTCCGGTACGAATTTAGATAATTTCTTTTTATTTTACATATATATAAATTATCTAATTATTTTAAAATTTTGAAACAAAATTAAAGTCTCTCTCTATCTCTCTCTCTTAGGATTTGTTCGAAAAATAGTTTTATTTAAAATCTAACACACAATAAAATATGTAAAATATAATTAAAAATCAATAAGGAATAAATTAAAATTATGTAAAAAAATAAATTATATATATATTTAAAAGAAATATATATTTTAAATTTTCTTCTGTTTTTATATAGGATAGCATTATTTTGGTAAAATAGATAAATATAAAAGTGTCTTTTGACATCACATTCACATTTATATGTTCATTTTTATACCTCAACTACGAGCATTAAATAGACGAATAGATATATAATTTAAAACATTAATAAAAATTACTCCATTAGTATCTTAGCAAATTGACAAGCCGCGCTGCACAGATTTGCTTGATCTGCGAAATGGCATTAAAAAAGCAATTCAATAGATAACTCCAAAAATGTTTGCAAATCTTCCGCAATTCAGTTAATAAATTCGTAGAGACGTCAATAAAGTACATATAAAAACTATAAAAATTAAGATTTTGAATCGTTTGTGTATTTTTTATAATCTATATCCCCGATTTGAGTGTCACTGGAGGACAATGATTCCGCTACGAGCGCGTGAGCCAAGTAATGTGTCATCGATCTCCTAGACATCTAAACTTTTTAGTTTACAAAGCATATATTTAATTCGTCTTACTCGCTTCGCTTTTGTCTTCTAATTTTCACAATTATCATTAAGGCGTAAATTCGCTCTTCCTCCGAAATACACGATACCCGATAGATATACATTTTGCGCCTACCATAATCGGACGTGGATAGATATATAAAAGTTGTCAGTCAATTACGCGCATCGCTCTGCTCTTTCTTAAGACGCAATCCGCGGAAGAGATCGGCAAAACGCGACGGCGGAGCCGACGTTTGAGCGCCACTGTCGAACAATAACTTGGTGCTGCTGCGAGCTCTCAAAATGGCTGTCCTCAGCTATTATTACTTCGGAGAAAAAACAAATGACGACGCGCTCACGCTACGCGAAGCGAAGAGGAGAGACAGAGAGCCAAGGCCCTCGGTATAACGTATCTTCGTGTGCACGCGATTGTATGGGTGCCACGTATAATATACGCGTATATACACGCACAGTCGACGTTTCTCTCTCTTTCTTTCTTTCTCTTTCTCTCTTCCTCCTTCTTTCTCGTATCCTCACTCACTACGGACCGTACCGAAAACATCGGAACACCTTACGTGTTTCCTGAAACTCGCTTTATCGAAGCGATAACGCCGGTGGTTTGCGCGAAAACAAAAACAAGCCAGTAAATAATGCGACGATCGTGCAACTTTTCCCTCTTTCACCCCGTAAATATATGTAACGTGTATATGTAGCGTAGTACGCTTATTTATATATATATTGCGCCGCGACGCGCTCCGACGCCGATGTGGGAAAGGCGGAGGAAGAGGAGCCTTGATAGCAGACACCGCTGACGATTACGACTGCGAGGATCAGTATCGTCGCCGGATAACACCACATCGTATATCACTGAATCGCGTGATGGGGATTATTGTTGCGGCCGCCTTCCCTTCGATCACACGTCACACCACGAGGAGAGGAGCACTCCCCGGCCACTTGGGTGGTGGACACGGGACGATACATCCCGGCGTACCATAATTCCTCGCGATGCACACGCGTTCGCGTCGACGTTAAACACGCGCGCGCTTCGCTCTAGCCTCGCGCGTGGAGCGGCATAACGCGGCACGGCATGGCACGGCACGGCACGGCACGACACAGCACGACACGACACGACACGACACGACACGACACGACACGACGATATGGCACGGCACAGTGGAAAGACGAAAAATCTTTCTCGTCTCTCCGAGAGAGCCTCGATCGCGCGCGCAACGAGCGTGTATGACCCACTGTTGATAACGCCAATCAATTCGAACACACGCCGTTTTTTCTTTTTCTCCTTCTCTCTCTCTCTCTCTCTTTCTCTCTCTTTCTTTTTTACCGCTTTATTCGCGTGACCTTCCGCGCACGAAACGACGGCACTTTTTTAGCGTACACATATACATGCCTCTCTATACGTGCATGTATCTAGAGGATACACGCACGTACACACGTGTAGGCGACACGCATCAAGAGGATATATACATAACCCGTGCTCCGAATACGTATTCACTTGAGGATAATTACTTTTCTCCTTTTTTCACAACACTATCCTCCCGAATTTTGAGATCACACGGACAGTGTGAGAGAGAGAGTACACACATATATATATATATATATATATATATTTATAGATATACCGATATATATATCTCTGTATATCTCATCACTTATCGCGTCTCGTCTCGAACGAAGAGATTGAGAGCGGGCTTCGTCAAGTAGATACAAGACGCGCGCGAATGTAACGCGAAGTTAGCTACGGTGACTCTCGACGCGACGGCGTAAAACTCGCGTTGTCGCACGAACGTATGTGCGCGTACACGCGCGACGATACCGAGACCACGATGTCCGGTCGGGAACATCGATACTCACGCGGAATTACGACTCGCGATATATACGAGGCATACGCGTTCTCTAAAATACACTCGTTAGTTACACTCGGGCCATGTAACGCAGACGGAGCTGGGTTTTGGCTCCTTCTCACTGCACTACACTACTCAGAGTGACGTCACCGTGGCGGGAGAGTAGCGAGGCTCGCTGACTAGCATCACTGTCCTGCCGTCTGGTGGGGGAGCGAAGTAGGAGAGCGGAACGAGTCTACATAGAGTGGCTCGTAATCGCGATCGTCGCCCGCCAGGCCGCGCGTCGGGTGGGGGTAAAGGAAAGAGAGGGGAGAAACATGGCGGGCGGGCGGGCGCGCGCGCGCGCGCGGTCGCCTCGCTTCTCAATATACATTATAATATACTCTAGTAACGATAATGCAACGTCGTTAATTTATTATACTTTGCAACTTAGAAAAATAGTCCTGGCTAGAGTAGCCGCGGCCGCGTCGCGTGCGCTCTCTCGCGCGATCGATCCTTCAAAAGCGATCGATATTACTACGTGCGTGCTTGTGTACATTTGACATATACTCTACATATATATGTATATTTATCTATATATATATATATTTTTTTTTTATCTATTATAGACATAAATGTATAAAACGCAGTTTGTGTAAATAAACGCGCCTATAAACTATGTGCAGACGAATACAGAATGACTATTGGATCGTTACTGTGTATCGGTTTTTCGATTACTCTAATCCCACTTATAAGGTATAGGAATGCCTTTCGTCGAGACGTATTACCCGGAAGGGCATTAAGATAAAAGCATGTGTATATTCATGTAGGAGAGACGAGAGACTCTTTCGAATCGAAGCAAGGACAGGGGTGGAAAGGACTCGAGACTCTGTCGGAGGGTAGGGATAACGGGTCGAACGAGCTAACCCGAACCCCCGAGCCGCGCCTGTGTCCCTTTCGTCCCGTATCCGCTGCTCTCGCTCGATCATCGTATTCCTTCTGTGTCTCCGTCTCTCTCGCTCTCTCTCTCTTTCTCCGGCGTTCGCCCTTCTCTCCGTTCTTTTCCTCGCCGCTCCTACTCCGCGGCTAAGTTACCCGTCCTCTTCCTCCTGTACCACTACCACCGTCGAGTCAAATCTCATCCGCCATCTTTGTTAAGCGCTTTCCGCACCTTTCTCTCTCTCTCTCTCTCGCCTTTCCCTATCCCTCGCCTCGTCCCGCTCGCTCTCTCTTTCTTGCTTCAGGGCCGGTTTAGAGGCAGCCAATTACCCGGGGCATCGGTACTTTCTATCCGAGAATAAAGACGGACAATCGGATTATTACGAAAATAAAACTACTTAACTCCGTGACGTTCCCTCTAATCAAGGAAGTAACGATCAAACAAACGTGCCAGTCTGATAGCGCGTACGAATTAATGAAGCGTGCGGGTGGATAAGCGTTTTCCGCATAAGCGATGTAGATTCGATCCCGAATAAGACTTTTACTCCGAAATTTTCCATTATTCCAAATGACTTTCGAAATGTGAGCTCTCGAAACGAAATATTCGCTATGACGAATACCGTGTTTGCTATTAATCACTTCTCGAGCGTCAAATTCTTTAATTCTTAACGAGTCTGATTCAACCACGTTTTGTAATCGTTGAAATCATTTCGTATAAATTTACACAAATTTTATTTTGTCATATAATATACGATTTTCTTCAAGACCAGTAAAACAGAATACTCCTAGTTTATCGAATTCCAAAGAATCATAAGAATACGACGACGCTTCAAAGACATTCCTATTTAAAAAATTAATGTTTATATACGTATATATATATATATATTTTTTTTTATACTTTGCAACTTAGAAAAATAGTCCTGGCTAGAGTAGCCGCGGCCGCGTCGCGTGCGCTCTCTCGCGCGATCGATCCTTCAAAAGCGATCGATATTACTACGTGCGTGCTTGTGTACATTTGACATATACTCTACATATATATGTATATTTATCTATATATATATATATTTTTTTTTTATCTATTATAGACATAAATGTATAAAACGCAGTTTGTGTAAATAAACGCGCCTATAAACTATGTGCAGACGAATACAGAATGACTATTGGATCGTTACTGTGTATCGGTTTTTCGAACACTCTAATCCCACTTAAGGTATAGGAATGCCTTTCGTCGAGACGTATTACCCGGAAGGGCATTAAGATAAAAGCATGTGTATATTCATATTGTATGTAATGACGATCCGCTCGTGTGACTTGTCGTTGGGGGTGAAGGACGCGCTAGCTGCGTGCCTGCGCACACAATCGCCATCTTGTCCTCGCCGAGATCGACGTGTCCGGACGGGGCCGTTGTTATATGTCCGATGCTCGCGCGAATCATCGTCGTCGCTCCTCTCCGAGCGTCGTCGTGCATACGTTCCACGTCGCATGTCGTGCGTTACGCGACGTCGGGCCCCGCGACGACAGTAACGTCCGTTCGTGCGACCGCAGGACGTTGCACGACTGGAGAGAAAGCGATTTCCGTTCCGCAGCTCTGCCTCGTCCGAAAACGGACGCGTATTATTTCGTTATTGGGAGCGCCGTCTCGCGTTGCGTTGTCTCACCCAATTCGCGTTCCTGTGTCCTCTGCGAATAAATTTCCCGTTATTTTTGTTTTTCTCCCCTCTCACCCATACTTTTATTCGTTTAATTATCGAACGGATTTCAAGGATGTATATGTCATATGTCAAACATTGAAAAAAACATGAAAATTTCGTAGACTGTTCTATTATTTTTCTTTTGAGTATCTATGCAAAACTTGAGCATAATTTTCTTAACGATTTGGAAATTATTTAAGTTTAAAGTTAGTATTAATTCTTATAGAAAATCGCGTATTGTAGCATTTATTGATAAATTTGACAAGGAAAAAACCTTGCTAACGAAATAAAAATTTTCACATATATTAAGAAATCTCTAATAAATATTTGTGCAAAATTTGATTTAGATCCACTTATTCGTTTGAAAGTTATTTACTAAAAATTGTAGGAAAATATTATCTTTCTCTCTCTCTCTCTCTCTTTTTGCAAATTACTCGTCTTTTTTGTTCCTTGCAATTGATTTCAGGGAGTATTTACGATCAAAAGTTTTTGTTATAAATTAGGAAAAATATTAATTAATTTTTTTTTTTATGAAGATGTTAGAAACCATATAATTTTGTGATATTTTAATTCTTTTTATAATCCGGATTTATTTATTTGACTTTTCAAACAGTACAAAAGTAAGAAATATGTTTTTTTTTTTAATTTTAAGTTTTTTGCTATTATTGTACAGCCAAAATATCCTTAATTTGACCGAGCTCAGAATTCCCGATGCTTTTAGATTAATATAGATGCACGTAGAAAGCGATCCGTACTTTTCCTTCTAATGTATATTATCTTTAATGAAATATCTTTAATCAATAAAGATAAATATCACTATGCATATTTTTTTTATCTTGTAATTTTTCTCAATGTCAATGATATCTTATTTTTGTCGAAAAGAATGTGATATCAAAAAAAAGAAATGTATATTTTTCATAACGCGATAATATTTATTTTATTTCACATATCGCCAAAAATCAATGATAAAAGAAAATATTCATTTATATGTATATTTCTATTTAAAAATGTAGTTAGCGCGCGCGCGCGCGCGCTCGCACGTCATCGTTTAACACTAATGTACATATGTTGTCATCGCACCATTATTACAATCCAATTTCATTGCGATAATCTACTCGTCACTTAGAGTAATGGAAATTTGTAAAATTGCCAACGTAATTTATCGAACGAATTCGAATCGAACGTAAGAAACGAGGACATGTGGACACACGACATTAATAATTCAAATGAGCATGTTGTCGCAAATACGTCTACGAATCGTGACGTTCTTAATCCGCGAGTAGATATTACATCTTAATTCATCGCGCGTATATCCGTTATCGAGTCACGAAGTTATATCGCTTGGCGGTTTCGCTACAATTATCTCAGGCCTTCTGTGGGACTGATTAATGATAGCACTTATCGCGCAGCGAATAAAGCTCTGCTCGTCATTGAAGCGCCTATTTCGTGTTCTTCGTATGTCCGAAGGTTACGACATGTACATATACGTAAACGCACGAGACGAGATAAATCGAGTATATTAGCATCGACTGTTTTTTTTTTGCGCCAAACGATAACGGCGATATGTATAGCGCGACCTGATAATTTATCTATAAAATCGCATTTTAAATGCATAAATATATAAACTTGGTCTCTCTCTCTCTCTCTCTCTCTCTCTTTCTCTATCTATCTATCTATCTATCTATCTATCTATCTATCTATCTATCTATCTATCTATCTATCTATCTATCTATCTATCTATCTATCTATCTATCTATCTATCTATCTATCTATCTATCTATCTATCTATCTATCTATCTATCTATCTATCTATCTATCTATCTATCTATCTATCTATCTATCTATCTATCTATCTATCTATCTATCTATCTATCTATCTATCTATCTATCTATCTATCTATCTATCTATCTATCTATCTATCTATCTATCTATCTATCTATCTATCTATCTATCTATCTATCTATCTATCTATCTATCTATCTATCTATCTATCTATCTATCTATCTATCTATCTATCTATCTATCTATCTATCTATCTATCTATCTATCTATCTATCTATCTATCTATCTATCTATCTATCTATCTATCTATCTATCTATCTATCTATCTATCTATCTATCTATCTATCTATCTATCTATCTATCTATCTATCTATCTATCTATCTATCTATCTATCTATCTATCTATCTATCTATCTATCTATCTATCTATCTCGCTCTCTCTGTGTGCGCGTCCTTTTCGGTTTTTGCCAAAATAATCGCAGTTGTTACGCAAGTTGGATATAAAAATAAGGGAAAAATGAATGCGCCTATCCATGTGCCCGTTTATCATACTTATCTTTGAAACTTCAGGATTTTGTTAGATTCTTTTAACGATTCGCGTATCGAGACTACCTGCTTGCGCGCGCGAAAATGGCGGCGGTTTCCGTTGAATTTATGCGCAGTTACAAATCTTAAATTTCATATGTGGCGACATCTCCCGATGCGATGCATCGATTACTAAGATAAAATTACTACTTATTAACAGCAGATAACGGATCTGCCAGCCGTTATCCATCGTCGGATCTAAAACTATCTTGAAATTCAAAAATAATATTTTTAATAACGAGGATGCAAAAAGATAATTTCTGTTTTTGTATTAATTACATTTTATAGCGCACAAATATATAAAGACATGCATCGTTTGAAAAAAAAGAAACATCCATTTGTCTCACTTGGCGACTGAATATTGAGCAAACAAACGCAGATATTTTGTATACGGTAGAATAAAAGAGCATGCTCGTCGCCAGCGTATAGATTTAATTGTTTCGTACATATATTACGTCGCGATGTCAAATTAAGACCTTCCTGAATCTTGCCTGATTTATTTGCGTCTGGCGCGCGCGCGCGCGCGTGTGTATACTTACATCCAAGTTCACAATACGAAGCGTTCGTAGAGAGAGGGAATGAATAATGAATGACAAATATTCGGAGTTTGCGGAAGATTCGGAGGAGCCATCCATTACGTCGTCGGATCCAAACGAGCGGAAATTAGCGCGCCGGATCCGTATTCAGCGACGTCTAGAAGCGCTAACTAAGTGAGAACGTTTTTTTTTTTACATTTGGTTAAATACATTGCATATTATATATGCAAGTTGCAAAATTAATGTTAAATATACAAATACTTTTTTTCTTATTCCCCCATACATTCCCCTATTCAACTGCGCGTACTCTTTTTGAAAATAATATAATTCGCTTGCCATGTAAATTGATTTATATTGTAATATTCAACATTAAAACTATATATATTTATATATTTGTAATGTTAAAAGATTGGATACTATTACCGTATAATGCCAGGATTGTTATTCTTGCAGAAAAACAGGTCCTAAAGATGAAGAAATTGTCGAAAAAGCGCCTATTGAGAAGCAAATATTTGCTAGTTTTGAACTTTTGGATAAATTATCGGTGGAAGGAGACGAAGTGGTTGGTGTAACAAATGCTTTTATTTTATTTTACGTTAATTTAATTTTTTTTATATACTTACGATATATTATATTGATATCAGTAAAGAAATATTGGATTAAACGCGATTTCATTAAAATATACAGGTATCTTCCGTGAAAATCGCAAACGATGCTAGAGAATTACAAAGACGGAGAGAAGAGCAGAAAATCAAAAGAGAGTTGTTTCAAATACTCGAGGAAGACGAGGAGGAATGCATGAGAAGGTACAAGGAGATCAATAAAAAATGGTCGAATATTCTTGCGTCTAAAGATCCGTTAGATATACACGCGGAAATGGAAGCTCAAAATGCCAAGTGTTTGGATATTATGGAGAGAAAAGACGCTGTTATCGCACAATTGCGACAAGAATTGGAGAACGCCGATCTCAAATTTGTTAATGATCAGAAAAATCAGAATGAAGATATAGATTTATTGATCAATAGAATGGACAATCAAGTAAGATATAAATATAATTTTTTTTTGGGGGGGGGGGGGGGAATACTCTAATCAAATAAGTATATAATTGATTCAAGATATTTTATTTAGATGAACATCATGACTAAAGCTTACCGTCGCGAGTTGTCTCTTATTAACGACGTAATCGAATCGGAGCGTAAAGTATTGCTGGAAAATATGACGGAGAAGTGGGAAGCGTTATACAAAAGATTACAGGAGGATAGTCTCGTGGGATTAGACAGACGAAAAGAAATAATGCGCGAATATGAGGAGGAGATGAAAAGAGTCATAATCGAACATCAGGAAGAGTTCCGAGCTCAGAAAATCAGTTTTGAACTTGAGATTCAAAAGCTTCGACAAGAGGTGCAGAGCACGAAAGCGTTGTGTTTTATAAACATTGAGAAACTGGACTACAGTTACGCCGTGCTTAAACAACGAGAAGACGAAAACACTATAGTAAAAAATCAACAAAAGAGAAGAATCAATAAGTCAGTATTAAACGTAAATAGATCTAGTTTAGAAATTGATAAATTAATTAGTTCTAAGCAATAAGTGGATGCTTCTTTTACAGACTTCAAGATATTATCAATACTCTAAAAAAGAATTACGCAGAGTTAGAAGAAAATACGAGACTTGAGATACAAAGACTTACTGACCAACTTATAAAAGCACATAAAAATATCTTGGATTTAGTGGAAAAGTCTAATCATTTTACGAGTGTTAATGATAAGAAATATATGCAAATTTGGGACATGAATGCGAAAAATACAAATGAATTGCTCGATAAGGTATGCATTAGACTTTTCGACAAATATTGATATTAAACTAATACCACGTTTCAGATTTTAACTATTGACAAAATTATATATGAACAAGCGTTAGGCCTGGAGTGGAATCCACCTGAGAAAACTTTATTAAAAAAAGAAAATTTGCCGTCTTATTGTAGTGTGATGTGCACTATAGAAGAAGGTAGCACGATTGACTCTATTTTGATCTATTTCGCATAAAATTTTTTTGTCGTATACATGCTAGCATTTTTTAAAGAAAATAGAATGGCTGAGGAAAAAAAGACAATATGTAAATCTTACAAACCGGCGAATACCATTGAGGAAATCAATTTAGAAAGGCGATTATTAAATCATATTATAAAGCAGATCGCCGATAGTTGCGATTATCTGATCGAAAATAAATTACTCGAGTTGCTTTTACCTTACACTGCGAAGGATCAACTAATTATACGATTAGATAATGTGTTTCAGGTAAATATACATATAATAGATATTCCATTTTTCATTTCATTATAATTTATTTTTATGTATTATTAGGCACTGAACGTGAAATCCGAAGAGGAGCTTGGATTTCTCTTAAATTTCTTTCTACCGTATGCGTATTGTCCCACATGTAGCAAGGATATAAGCATATCTATTTGTGATAAAACTGTTGTGATGAAATCTCCTTCTCCAAAAATGGAGTACGTATAATAGATGTGATTACATAATCAAATAATGTATAAAATAATGTGAAAGCAAAATGTATATTATTTGAGATATTAGCATTGAACAGTTAGACGTCTGTGGGGTTGCCGAAGAATTTACGGAAGATGAAGCTAAATTGATTGCCGACGTGAAAGAAGTAATCTGTGACGAGAAATCATCTAATCCCAGCAACGATGTAAGCATAAGTAGTTCATCTCCAAGTCCTCTAACTGAAACGTTGCTTCCTATTGCGGAACGCACCTCAACTTCTTTTGCATCCATTAGCGATATTGTCAAAGGTACGTGTACTTTTGAATTTGGCTAATAATTAAGAGTTAAAGAGAATTTCATATTGTGTGATGAAATAATATTATTAATTTTATTTACTTCATTTATAGATGACGATCAGATGCAACGACGCTTATTGTGCGACAAAGGACACTTGCTTGAAATTGAAGCTACGTTTGTCACTAGAGCTTTACGGGAATTTGTGGAAAGATATCATTTTGTTAAATGGCAAGAGATACCACAGACTTTCCAAGAAAAATTAACAGCGAAAAAAACGGTCGTATCTCGAAATATGACAATTCAGGATATAACAAATTTTTGGAAACGATACAGTGAAATTTTTCCAGCAAAAAAGGAGCGACTTTGGGATGGCTTATTAATCGGACTTAAAAAATATCATAAAGTATTAAAAGAAAGACATCAGTTGAATGTCGAAACGGAATCTTTACGAAAGCAGAATGCGGAATTACGTCGTTTATTGAAAACATACATAATCCAGGTAATGTTAAGAAAAAATACATATGAATAAACGTATATACACTAAATATCACGTTACATTGAAAAATGCTTGAAATTACTAGCTATTTTGCATTTTTTTTAGCCTGAAGGTGATACATTATCGCAAGATGATGCACAATCTGTTTGCGACAATTTAAAATGCAATTTACGCACAAATTAAACTTATTTTACTTATCCTAAATAAAAAAAATTTAATATATAATTCTCAACATGAGAAACCACAGTATAATGTAAATATACATATAAATTATATCACTATATGCGACTATTGTTTAAATTGCGGTAGTTCGAGCAGCGATGGACTCTACAACTTTCGTTGCTCAATGGGATTAACATCAATATCAATATGATTAATTAATGCATATCAATATACATTTGTTTGTTTTCATATATTGCTATATATATATATA
>NW_021851167.1:858435-942425 GCF_003651465.1 Formica exsecta
ATATATAGAATAGTTTTTATCTTTCTTTTCTTTAAAAAACAATTTTTTATAATTTAAGAACAGTATTTTATTAATTTAAGAAAGATTTGCAAAAACTCAAACTATAAATATGTATAGCCATAATTTTAATTGATAGAATATTAAAAATAATCCTTTAGTATGTATTATATATATAACTCAAAGTAAAATGTGCAAGTTTTATAAGTTTACATCTTATGGTTGATATGTAATACCGCCTGATACAAAGTTGTTTGACAAGGATGGTATTTGACCCTTGGGAATTACATTTCGTTTTGTTTTTTTCCAATATGGAACAAATCTTTTCTTATTCGGATTCTTAGATCTCTTCACTTTGTCAGCATGTTTCTCCGAATTCATATGCTGCAAATACATAAATGGGAAATTTTACATATATGATAAATTTTTGTAGTGCAAATTATACAAGACGATGTATCTCCAAGAAATTTATGGAGAAATATTACGTGTTTATGCCGAAATACAAAATTAAAAAAATCATTGTGTGATATTACAAAATGAAAAATAAAACATGCACATAAATATATGTATAAAATTATTGTACCACACTATATTGAGATTGGGAGTTGAAGAACTTGTTACAAATATCGCAGGAAAGTGAAACCCCTTTTGTGAGACTGGATTGTTGCGCGCTACCAGTTGATGATGCCAATGCAATCCCTTGGGTGACAACCTCTTTGCCATCCCATTCACCTAAGCATCAATGTGCGATCAACACTATCTATGTATCACAACCGCAGAAGCGGTGATTTGTGATAATAAATCAGCTTGAACACTACATTCATGCTATAAAAAGATTGATCATTAATGAATGTGTAATATTAAGTGGAATATACATATAATTATTAAAATATATATTTCTGTAACATGTAAAAATCGAAATGTTTTTTTTTTTATATGATAATATTCCATTAATTTACAAACTTTTTATAGCAATGTAAAGAATTATCATTGAATATTACAATCTATATGTATATATATAATATTTATCAAATATAAATTTTTACATAGTTTTTATGTGTTCTTCATATTATGATTTTTTTAGAATACATTTTTTATATTTTTTTATTGAATATTTTATATTATATATGAAACTAATTGGTTTCCATTTTGTTTTGAAAAATTGAGTTGCAAATTAGGAAAATATATACAACGCCATTGTGTTATAAAAGTTTAATAATGTGTCGTTTGTTGTTCTAGTTTATTTTCCATCGAGTAATATATCTTGTATAAGGTAGTCATTAAAAAATAACAAGCGAATATTTCTATAATACAGTAATATTAAATAAAAAAAAATTAATACATATATGTGTAATATTTGTACAAAAAGATCTGAGAAGAATAGTCAACTAAATTTAGTTTATTAAATGTAACATGTATGCAAATAAGTCGTGACCAATTGCTTTTCACGATAACATGTTAATAAACAAATAAATAATAAATATACAAATATTACTTATATTTCAATAATCATTAAATATTAAATAAATAATAATAATAAATAACGCATAATAACAACAAATTTGCAATGATTACTAAGCGCTTACTAGCACTGAAATTATGTAACAATAAAAGAATGGCAAGCAAGTTAATCTCACATAGTTAGTTTATAGAAAGAAGTGAAAAGCAAAAGTAAGCAGCAGAGTCAAGCATGCAAATGCGAACAATACTAAACTATAAACCAGTACAACAGTATTTTTCTCTATTTTATCCAGATACATAAAGCGAGTATTTTTAAGACCATACGGCAGTGTTTTTCTTACCATAAAGGACTTATTATTACCTCTCATTAATTTCTTTTTATGACGACTTCCTGTAAATATATATTTATTTTATTACAATATTGCATTGATTTGATTTACAAATCTTATATTGTAGTTAATTTATAATATATATCACAAGAGCAATATTTTATCATCATTATATTTTCATTACCATTAAGATGTGTTTGTAACTGCTGAATAGAATTCAGGCACACATTACATACATTGCATTTAAGTCCGTTTGTTTCTTCATCTTTTGTAAATGAAATCTTTGTCTCTTCAAGTGTTGCCATTATATTCTTAGATCTTACCTATGAAATGGCAATACGAAATAATATATTTGCTTTGCCTGTAATACGCGTTATAAATATTTGTTATTGTTACTAACCTGTTTAGCATGACGTGCACCTTGTAAGTGTGTATCCAATACTGCTTGGCTTGTGAAGGAAAGGTCACAGTCTTCACAACGAACGAGAGGTTTTTTCGTGGGCAGATTGCCCATTATATTATCAACCACTGCTTTTGTTACAGGATCATCGAGATTGGTGTTCATAACATCCTCTGATGGTAGAGCCATTTTTCTAATATAAAATATATGAATGTACGTTAAATAAATATGGTGTTAAAAGAATCTCAAGTAAGCCAAATATGACATGTTAGATTAATGATTTGAAAATAATATTAGACTGAAAACATATATCGCGAATATTAACAACCGAAAACTTGTTTAAATATTAAAATAATTACATTTCTAATACAATATACCGTATCTTTATCGCCGTATGAGAGCTCTATCTAATCCGTAAAGTTTCTTCAGTCGGGCACACACTCTCATTGACTTATAATAACGCAATTATTATCTATGCTACGTGATAATTATACAATATCGAATATAATGCGATTATTTCATAAGAGAGTATTAAACAAAATTATGCAAATATAATATATGTGAATATAATATTACCGTTACGATTCTGTTCGGAGTAACGTATAAGCCGCTGTTACGAGTACACAAATCGTTTTTGCACTCGGCTTTCGCGAAGCGCGAACACCGTGTAAATATATACTGCTCTTTGAAATCACGCTCACGATCCTCGAACAGCACGGAATAATGACAATGTGCGACCTATAACACGCGTCTGTCCTTTATAACTACACCCCTGCTGTATTTTTCATCTCTTTCTTCCTTTCTCCTTAGTTATATATCTATTTCACTTTAAGTGCAAAAAGTGTAAATAATGCAGAGCTCCAAGGCATAAACCTATAAACATAGAGATTACCTATGATGTGACCAATGAGGAACTCTCGTTTTGTTACGGTACGCTATTGGCTACGCCATGATTGATGTCCATATTTGTGAAATTTACAAATTTTCAAATGTCATATTCGTTATTTCACATATGTACAAAACATGTATTTAGATTATTGCACTAACATTTGTTAATATTTTAATACGTAAAGATGCAATACATTACGAGTATTAATCTTTTCGTATTACGGAGATAGTTATTAGTTGTGATTAAAATCTTATCGTCGATCACGTTATACGAGAGTAGATAATATTCATGTGTATTGCCATCAATTTATCTGCATTTCTTATACATTTATACATTTGTATTGCAAGAATATAGAGTGTTATAGAAAGTTTACAGTCTTATCCATGAAAATATTATACGGTGCGTATGATTTCTCATCGTGACGGATCGCGTCATCGCGTCCAATCATGGCGAATAATTCACATATCGCGGTTTGATGCGGCGGCGTATGCGGCTTAAGGACAAGAACCAATTAGAAGGCCAGCTTTTACGTCTGACGGCAATGGGCGCGTGTGCGTGTGCGCGCATATAGGTGCTCGTCGTGAAATATAGTAGCAGCCATCTTATATTTTGTGTCGGAGAAAAACAATTTGACCGTACAAATGTTTCGCGATTGCCCGTGAAGCCGCTCGACGACGAGAGGCGGTGCGCTCGATGAGGCGCGACGTTTTTCAACCCTAGACCCGGACCACTACATTAGCAAAGGTACGTATCGACGACGATCGCTTGAATCCTTTTCTTCGGAGACGCACAACAGATCCCCTCCCCTTCCCTAACTCGCGGCCGCCGCTGGTGAGGAATCCGGTTCCGTCGTTAAAATATATTCCGACGCTTCTCCATCGTCGCTCTTTTAAAAATAGAGCGGCTCGCGTCACCGGGCCGACCGTCTTTTCACGACGGCGTTGCGCCGTGCACGACGGCATCGCGTAAAAGTTATGCAATCAGCTGATCGTTTGACTACTGTCTGTCACTTGTCAACGATAAATGTCAAAGCGTCTCGGTATAACCTGAAATAACCATATGCTCGCGACAACCATTCACGATAATACTAGCGCGTAGCTTATTTCGGAGCGGATGTCGCTACTCTAGATCTTTGTTCTTACACAGGTGGATTGGTACGCAGGGTATGAGCAGTTTGTCAAGCGCAACCTGACTCTGCTCCCCCATCAGCAAGCAGCACAGCAGCAGGACGAGCAGTCTCAGCAGCTGGTTCAACCACAGCAGACTGATATAATGACGTCCATGTTTGAACAACAGATCAAGAGCGAACCCATGGGGTTCTACTCTGTTGCTTCCAGTCGTTCGGATGGATCCAACTCTATGGTGAATCTGTCCGACGATCGAGAGGATCTCTCTCAACAAGAAGGTCATATGCAGCCCCAGCAACAGACGTTACAGTTGAATCAGCAGCAAAGTCAGCAACAGAATCAGCAGCAGAATCAACAACAGGTGCAGCAGAATCAGCAGCAGCAGCAAAATCAGGGTATGCCGCAGGACTCACCCGGTCGTCAGTCTACGGGTCAACAGACCGTCAAGGAAGCCTCACGATCGAAGCCTCAACCTTGCAAAGTTTGCGGCAAGGTGCTGTCCTCCGCTTCGTCCTACTATGTGCATATGAAACTTCATTCGGGGAATAAGCCCTATCATTGTACAGTATGCGAGGCGAGTTTTTGTCGCAAACCTTATTTAGAAGTGCACATGAGGACGCACACGGGCGAACGACCCTTTCAATGTGAGCTATGTTTGAAAAGGTTTACTCAAAAAAGCAGCCTCAATACTCACAAACGGGTGCACACGGGGGAACGGCCGTATGCATGCGATATTTGCCAGAAACGTTTCGCTGTGAAGAGCTACGTCACGGCGCATCGTTGGAGCCACGTGGCCGAGAAACCATTAGTCTGTGACCGATGTTCCCTCACGTTTACGTCCAAAAGTCAATTTGCGATTCACATCCGTACACACACCGCCAGTACCACATACGAGTGCAATATCTGCGGACGTACATTTGTACGTGACAGTTATCTAATAAGGCATCAGAATCGGGTGCATCGTGACATGAATCAGAGCAGCTCGAATCACAATCCGCCGACGCCGCAGAGTAGCGGCGCTGGCACGCCTGGCACCGATTTCGAGAGTCCGGTCTGTGATTTGCGCTACAGCGAGGGACCGTCGTCATTGGATGGCCTTCCGGGAGCCAAAGGCACAGGCATAGCCGCGGAGATCGCTAGTTTAGCCAAGCAGAACAATCTACAGCTTCCACTACCGTTGCTACATCCGCAGACCACCAACTAGTGTTTAGATGGCAGCAGCATCGTCACTCAGCCCCTGCCGCAACACCAATCACCACAGCAAGTAGTATGTCCCACCTCGGCGTCTTCGCCGTTCACACTTAACTCGCCTATGTCTCACACCGAGCACACGAGCACACCGCAGAGTGTCTACCAAACGACGGGCTCCTCCAACCCCTTGGACAGCCCCAGTTCCCAACTCTATCCGCACTTGTCGTCCCCTCTAGACCCGACATCGGAGCCACAGCATCATTCGCACCAGCTGCATCACGGCATCCCTCCACCAGGTCTTCATCCCGCGCTCTATTTGTACGCTCATTACTCGAATACGAATCCCGCGATCTCGTATTCGGAATATATTCAGCGTAACAATTGAACGCGAGTTTTCACCTAGCATCGATCGACTTCCAACGTGTACGATAATATCAGTAAAACTGGTGCTATTTAATCGCGTCGGTTGATCAAAGTGCCTATCGAGCATCCTATACTTTTGGTTCATAACGACGGATGCTCGCTCGTCACTCGGTTTAGGGATACGCTTTTGATCAAAGAGGGGTACGACGACACAATTGATCAATTGTGATTGCTGCTCGAAAAATGTTTGCTAATACCTTGTGTTCATCTAATGAATTTTATACTCACGAGCATCTTTTTTAACACGAGATTAAATAGCACCCGCTTGAGGCGGATTCAACCGCGGTTTTCAATCGCTGGGCGATCAGATCGTGCCGGCGCAGAATTCGTATATATATCGTCCTAATTATTCAATCATTACACACGATGCTAGCTGAAATCGAAGCGTGTAACGTTTCTATAAGTCTCCACAGTTTCAGCACTCTTGTTTCGTCTGATTTTAATCACGTCTCTGCGAGTATACATATACATATATACATGTGTGTATATATATATTATGCGTGAACCATTACAACACACACGTACACATATTTATATTATATTTTTAAAGGAGTTTAGTCACTTGGATCTGTGATATAGATAGTAATTATTGTCTACAATGTTTAAACTATTGGTTTACACTATTTTCATGAATATCAAAAGGAGGGAAAAGGAAAAGCAATGTCACGGAACGAAATTTCATCTACTTTGGTTTCTACCGAAGATGTTTGGTAGACACCCTACTATTAATTTTACAACAATAATAACAACAACACTATATATAGGCTAATGCCTATGTCTCACTGTCACTCTACTATTATTCTAACTAATTCTACCACCACCACCGCGTCTATCACCACCACCGACATTTTCCCAATTATATATTACTATCACTACTATTATTACAACTATTACTATACTATCATCACCACTATTACTCTACTGCTACAACCTACTACTAACGATAAGCTATTAAACTATTATCATTAGCACTAGGAGAATACACACACACACACACACATCCGTTTATTTCGCCAATCACGTGTAGCGCATTCGATCCGTCACATAGTCGTCATGGTTTCTCTTTAGCTTGAAACGGGATACGAGAATTCCTTATGTTGCTTTTTTCTCTTTTAGATCATAAAACGTTTATTCTTTCACAATGTCAATGGATACATTCGTTGTGACGCGGTGCGCGTTTTCGTGATAAAAAAATTATTCTTCGTTAGAGGGTAGAGCTGAATCAGTCCTATAGTTGTACTTATTTTCCACATATCGAAGTGTGTGTACAAATATATTGTATATACATATACATATACGACGTACAGATGTATTATAAAGCGGAAATAGGGGATGCGAGTTGTAAAAGAAAAAAAATGTTCTACTACGTAAAAAGCGTAACAGGCTGTTGTTTCTTCGCGAAAACACCCTTAGACCTATTAGTTTATTATTACCTCCTGTTCATTAACGCCGCAATTTTCTGTGCAAGCGCGAGGGAACCATGACAATCGCGCGTATGGAGCTGGAGAAGTAGTTAGTTTCAATAAATGCACATCTTATACGCGATTACCACTTTTGAGTAATCGATCTAAGATAGTTGCGACCACGTGTAAATGCAATTCATCCATTATTAATTGTGCGTTACAGAGCTACGAAGGTACACAAATCGAACAAGAAAGCTATATATATTTGCGCTAGCGTGCCTCTCGAACCCCCTTATATCGTGGTTCTATCTTTTTCCTCTCTCTTTCTATCTCTCTCTTTTTCTCTTTCGGTGATCTAGTTTTCACATCGTAAAATGATCAAAATGATCCTGCGCGCATATGCCTGAGGCTTTCGATTTAAAGAGGATGCGAAGTCACACCTGGGCAAGACTGATTTTTACTGTAAACGGTCTGTGAAATACGAAAACGTTTATTCTTTTTCTTTTCTCTTTGTCTCTTTTCTCTCTTGCTGTTTACTCTCTCTTTTCTTTCTAATTTCTGTTTCCATTGAAAGGAGACGCATGTAAGCGCGCTAAGGAAGGATTAGTGCGATAGAATGTTTCATTAATAAGAGCCGTAAAACGTATGTTCTTAGACGACAAAATGAGTTAAATAATTGGAAAATTATTGGTTAACTTAAGAGTCCATTGTTTTATTAATTAACGTAGTTAATTAAATACAACTGATCAAATTAATTAAAGTTTAATAAGCGATTAAGTTAATTACGCGTAAGAAAAAGTAAAATCGTGAATGTGCAATTTTTTATTCACGATCAATTGAGTAACGAGATATAATAAGAGAAAGCAATTGATCTTTTAGTCGGCTAGTCATTGGGCAGCTCTACGAGATTTTAATTGTACTATTAAAGCTGTGATTAAAGCCTCCGTGCATATGACCGCGCAGCTCCTAATTATAGTGATATATATATATACATATATATATATATTTTGTAGCTTATTATAAATATGTAAGTAAAAAGTAGATAGAGATTAGGTTAGATTAGGGACATCTAAAAATTGCAGTCGATCGATTAATTATCAACTTCGATCTCCCCCCCTCCTTTTTTTTTTTTAAAGCATACATTTTCGCAGTGTTGGGCAAAAAAGGCATACATTTAGATACCGTACGTTATTGTTTAGAGAGAATAATTACACACTACATACACATGTGACATTTAAAGAGAATTTTATACGAGCGCGCGCGGGCACGGGCCGCGAAGATTTACGTTTAGTAAATTTTTATAAATCGTCATACTGTTTGAAATAGAGATCTTGCTTTCAGGCGGCGAATTTTATCTTATCGATACATTTTATGCCGTTATCTGTCAAAGTACATTAATCTGCGAAATGTCAATTCATATTTCTGCTGCACACAATTTATTACTAATACTCGAGCGCATATTTAATTTACGCTATTTAAACGTCTAAAGAAAAGATAATGTACGGAGTACACGTGTTTGATTGAAAATTCTTTAATTTACCTGCGTTCCTAAACGTTAAGACTGGAATTGCACAAAAGAAAAACGACAAATATTTTTGAAATATATCGAAATCAAATTAATTTCGCGATCTAAGGAGTTTACTTACTAAAAGCAACAATCTCTCCTTGTTTTTTAGAATTGAAAGTTATACTTACGTTTCTAAGTAAACGTAACTGATAAATTTCAGTCAGGAACGATCGTAGCCAGCGTCCTGAAAATGTAGTGAGATTTTAGCTGTGTTATTCAATACTTAGTATACGAACTATTTCAGACAGTATATCGCATACGTATAGGCTATATGCATGTATTTTTAGGATATTGCCCAGCACTGAGATTATAATCGAAACTTCCGAATCGGTAATAACGATCTCACGCTGATAACACCCATCGCTTTTCCATGGACGTATCTTCGAGTTATTCGTGGCATGTATATCAAAAAAAGTGTATTTTCATAAGAAGAGGGCACAAAATATAGGTCCTTTCTTCAAGAGAGCACTCGTCGGACCAATATATATGTACATATAAAAAACGATAAAAAAAAAAAATGGAAAAAAAAAAAGAAAAAGACGTGCCGTGGCGCTTCTAAAGTGCGAAATACGTCTGTAAAAAGTCCTATACTTATTATGTGCGGCAAACGAATATTCGTTGTACACATTTCTTTATTCATTTTTCTATATTTTTTTTGTTTTTATAAATCGCTCTGTGTATAGATTTTCTTAATCCTCTAACTACCGGATAGAATTTCGATGTTTCTTGAGCGCGAAAGAGTTTCTTTTATTATTTTTTTATCAATTATTTTAAAAAAATATTTTTTTCTATATATGAAACGTTATGAGTTAAATCAATAAGTTACAAAACGAGAGAATCCGTATTTGTATCAGAAATTTCAACTGCGATATGTTTGACTGAATTTGTCTTTGAGATGATTGATATCAAAAGTTCGAGAATGTAATATTGACTCTGTTCTACTTTTCTCCTGTCCATGACTAAAATAGACTCGCGCTACTTTATTTTAGTTCTACAGCTGATATTCCGTCGCATAATGTCCTTGATTATTTCCGGTAGTTGGAAGATCGATTATCATTGTAATAGAGACATTGCATCGCTTCGTACTGATTCATTCTCTACTTTGCATTACAATATCAGAGATCAATCGATGCTACATTGATGATATATGATTTGACATAAGATTGATTTTATCGTAGTAAATCTGTATGAAAAAATTGGACGAAAGGGTTTGTTACCCTGATTTTAACGTGTTGAGGACGCGAGAACATGATAGGCTGATGTCATCTATCGCATATAAGGGAAAAGAATGACTCATGTTACACGCGGACGAGTAATTTCGAAATTCATTATATAAAAGCATCTTGTGTATATAATATATAATCAATAGGGAATCAAAAGACGTATTGAGCTATGAGATGTGCGTTTTTACGTAAAATACAATTCAAGTTACCGCTTACATATTTCATGATGATTATTACGAACATTGATGAGATTGTAAGTAGTCAAGGATGAATGATTTTTACGTTACGCGAACTCATTTGAATAATAATAGTTGAATTAATAACTCGCAAATCGCAATAATAAACACGTTCAGCTGAAAAAACTATTGCGTGTAATACTCGAGATTATTTGCTGAATCAATTACGTTCGATTATTGCTTAGCACTCGCGCATATTATTGTCTCAGCTGAACACGACCAATGTTTATAATGATATCATTAGAAGATACACAGAATTGACTTCTTTTACTATTTATAAAAATTACAGGCTTTTTTTTTCAATAAAAATTTCTAATCACATTAAAATCGGCGAACGATTGTAAAACTACATATATATGTTTTTATATTTTATTATAATTACTAATAAAATATAATTGCACTCTGGTGTTATGAGACATAATGATCATGTTTTGAATTAATTTTCAATTGGCAAAATATTGGCAAATAGTCATATGAAAAATATCAAATATTTTGATCTTGTGACAACAAAATATTCGTCTTGAGTAATATATAAAGAAATATAGAACAAATTTGTAATATTATGTATAAGAGAGATAGTCTCTCAACTATCTCATATTATTCAAATTGTTTGCAAAGATTTAATTTACTACATCTTAACGTTGCATGCAAAACGTGTCTATATATAAACGAATATTTTGACAATATATTTTGATAATGAGGATATTATCGCGATGCATATATTTTACGAGTTTCCGTAAAAAATGTATCATATGTGAAAATTGACTGTTCAGATTTATACATCTGTGATTTTATTTTTTATTATATTAATTTACATCAACAGTGGCATTACTCTTCTAAGAAATTTTATTTGAGATTAAGAGCACAAAGCTAATATTTATTTTTATTTCGGAAAGAAACGAAAGATGAAAATTATTTCGTCATTATTTTCACATCAATTTGACTTATTATTAGCATTAGTAACCCATATCTTGTGATTAAATATTAAATTTACTATTGCTTCCAAGATAGCGATATTCTCTGCAAATATATTCTGTCATTATCTTTTATAATCTTATGGTGCGGAAGAAGCATAGTTGTTACAGATAATAATAAACGTGGACGATAAAAAGCGATAATCTAACCGTTTATAAATAAATTACGGTTTTCATTACTCTGTACATACATTTTACTTTTTGTTTGAGATATAAATTGCTTTCATTTGCGTCCGTCTATTACAGTATTAGATTTTCTTATATTTTTATTATCTGAGCCATTTATGTAGAGAGAAATTAGCTTTCAAAGAAGTCGATATATATTTAATGTTACATTGTGTGTTGTGTAATATATAACAATAAATTATATAAAATATTATTTGTATTTGTTGACGCGTTTATTAATTTACGAGATACGTCCGTAACCTTTTTGTTTGCGAAGTATAGATCCATAGGGAAACTCTTCCGCACTCTTCTCAAATTCTATTGTTAATAAAAATTTTATCAATCGTTTGTATACATTATCCGTGCCATTTCATTAAGTATGTTGATTGTTATAGCGAAAAAGAAAGATAAGTGAGTTATTCTCATTTTACTCTAGCTAAATTTTTCAATTTTTATTACATACAATTTTCATTAAAAAACATTAAAAAACATTATCGAAAAGTTTGCTTTGATGTGAAATGAGTATGTATAGGCGAATAATTTATTTTAATTTTTCCAATAGGTAACATAATGTAGTTTAATTAAAAATTCTACGCATGTTAAAGATTGTTCAATGCAATTACCACGGTGTAATTCTTTTCTTATTTTAATTTTATTTATATTTTTTTCTCACTATAGTAAAAAATTTGTTAAAATATCTCATCAAACTCTTCCTGTACGTAGATTGATTTATGTATGTCTGTCAATGACGCTGCTCTCTTGTGCTTGAATCAGCGATGTTAATAGCTAACGTAGCTATCAGTCGTAACACGCATTAAATAACAAAAATCACTCAGTGTTAAATTAAATAAATATCGAATTATGAATTATAAGACAACCGTGCGATAAGGATACACTTTTTGAGTACCGTGATAGTGCGCGAGAATTGATTATACGTAAAGAATGGGTTCTTTGATGTCCTCGATTTATGTGTTGGTGTTAAATTATTTTTAAAATCTGCGAGCACAATTTTTAAATTATGTTTAAAAACGCCGAGAAAAGAAACATTTAAATACATAGCTGCTCTTGGGAATATTTCAAGACGTGCTTTTTCTAATAGTATACTACACATTTATTTATATTGTGTCGTAACTTATACAACGATATATTTCTGTATTTTAATAATTCTATGAAAAAATAAAATCTAAAGTGATTTTTACATATAGAGATTTACGTTCGTTGTATATTTTTGATGCATTATTTTTCTGTATAGATTTATATATACAATTGATGTTTTGTGTCATATTTCACATAAAATTGGATTTTATCAGACTTCTTAAAGTATTATTTAATAATACTCATGAAAAATGTTTTATATCGAAAAATAAATGTATTTTTAATCATATTTTTATTTGCGCTAAATTAAGAACGAAAAATCCATTGCAATAAAAAAAAGTATTATTCCTAGAGCAGCGAATTCAATTGATAGAAAATAGTTATAATCTTGCTATTATCGGTTGTGCAATTATAATCGAATATATTGTTATTTTATTTCTTTGTTCGTCTATCATGTATATAAAAGTTCTTGATTTTATTTATATTTGCACAGGCCCGTTTTAGTTGCATTTCTGCTCTTTTTATATTTAGAGTATAAAAATTAATCCATACACATATTTAAGCGGAGAAAAAAGAAAAGAAAGAAAGTGTAAAAATGTAACTAAAAGGAATAGAACTTGAAAAATTATATTTGTTTCACGATTGTGCTTGTGAAATTGTTTGATTTTTCGTTCTCAATTGTTTGAGTACGCATACAATGATATCAATTATTCAACTGATTATAGGGACATATGGAATAATCTTAAAACATTATACCCCTCAATGTTAGATAGTTCGTCTTCGTCATGTTAATCAATTATCATGTCAGATGTAATTGTCATATCAGAGAAGAATGCGATACGCATCGCATATTCTAACATTCTCATACAATTTAGCGAGTAGCTCTGCATGTATCTTCCCGATGTATTCAACAAATTTAAATGATCGAACCGTGTGGAACTATTGGTGGTGGCATCCTTACTAAATCTCTCTCCTACAGAAATATATACACATACAGGGTCGTCCTAGGAAATATTACCACTTTTTGAAACGTATTATCCATTGAAGGGAGAAATAGATATTGATTGAAATATGCCTTTTGTATAATATATGTAAAAATTTTTAATTTTTTATTAAGTCCAAACAAACAATCGTTTAAACAATTGATGTTTCATAACGATTGGATGATTACGAGCGAGAAGGATTAAATTCGAGAGTGTTTCTCGTTTCAATGAACAATATCGTGAGTGAAGTGGCAATGTTTTATCGGAGGGCACTAAGTTTCATTCCTAACACTATAAAACCTGACTCCTGATCCGACTACTTTTATCAAATGCTCTATCGTGCCGTGTGATCGACTTCGTACTTGTGATAGCCCCGGTTAAGCACAGCCCTGGCTCGTACGTTTTATACCCTCGCGTCGCCTGGCACGAGTAGCACGTGATGTAATTAAACCTGACTTTCGGTTGGGGGTCGATCGAGGGAAGGTCTCGTATAAGAGGAGCGGTAAATAAAAAAGAATTCGAGCTTTCGAATTTAGCAATCGGTTTAGCGATTCGACCGTAAAAAAGAACGATCGTAACGAAGATACGACACCTAAAACGAAGACAAGGAAACTTGATGAAGCAAGGGGAGGGAGGGGAATTAAATTGACGATGCTCGCGTCGCTCGACATTGCGCCTGTACCATTTTGCTTCTTTAGCAGAGTACAATGCCATTTATTTTTGTAATACGTTTACGTAGGATAGCTCTCTTATTTTTATAGAGGTTTACCGTGCTACCGTAAGTCTTATAGAGGCCTGCGTAATAAAGTAGTATAGAAATTTTTGGTGCCGCGGAGTCCACGGCGTGGAAGATATACATATACATATATATATATTTAAAAAAGGGACACGCACTTCTAGTACTCGCTTTAGTTTGGAACGAACACAGCGATGTAGACCGCAAATACATAGAAAAACTTTACATTATCAGGGCAATGATTCTCAAAGCAATCTTTCCGCGGGCGATTGAATGGGAGGAAGGGACTGGGGGAAAGGGGTTTCGACAGAGATTTCTCTGTACGAGGGAAAAATATGTTAATTGACCACATTTTGAATTACAGCAATAAAAAAATATTTCTTCGCCTTATCGGTATGGGGGTCGCGCGACCGCTTCGACAATAAGCGCTTCGCTTTTATCTCTAAGGATAAATTATTGCCGAAGCGATGCGCATCGCTTCTTCTGATATCAAGGCGATCATCGTTTCGACTTGGGTGATTTGCTTAATTCACCCGTCAAGCTAGATTTAATACGATTGTGTAAAACAAATGTACAAAGAGTACCATGTGTATCAAGCGAATCACTCTGGAAGGGATGTAATAATTAACGGAGGCACTTTGGGATTAAACAACCGCGTTGGGAGACAAATATCATCACGTAGCATTTTTAAAACATATAGAAATAATCTATCCAAAAGAGATATACGGAGACGAGATAAACAGAGAAAGGAGCACATTCACCGGCGCGTTAAACGGTGTATTTATCGCTTTATTTGAAATATATTGATATTTTTGTAGCAACCGACGAGAGAGATTTAACACACTTTTCACATGTACGAGAAATCTGCACATGTATATACATATAATAACGGTTTTCCTCGTCCAACGATATTTTTTTGCAACGACGACGAGAATGCGTCTCGGCGCTTTGCATTCACTCTTTACAGCTTACCGTCACACTTCTGCAATAGTGATGCATACAGAGGTGATAGTGTCATAATGTAATGAAGTTTACGCGATATGTATTTATGGAAATTTGCATGTAATTCAAGATGATTTTACAGTCATATTTTAAACAAGATTGCGATAATAATAATCGGCATATATGATACTAGTCTTGTTATACGTATATATTAAGTTTGAAAATGAGATATAATTATTTTTTTAAATTATAATCGGCAAAAGTTTTCAAACTTTTATACGGTAATTAATATTACATTTATCATTTCTTGTTTCTAATTATTTTCTCATTAACACCAATTATTTCCTTATATTAATTCTTTCTTACGCGAGCTGTGTGAAGGGTCATATAATAAATGTTTTAAAGAAATTTGGTCTATCGGGGGTGCTAAAAGTCACCAGGCCGTAAATACAAGCGTAAGCTCTTCTATCGCTAATAACTTTCTCAAGTCAAAGTTTTGAACGGTGCCTAAAGCTTTGATTAAAACGAAAGCAAGTCCGGAATTGCGTGTCGTTGAACCCTTGATGAATAAGGAGGAATAAGAGGGTTGCTAATAACCGCGGATATATACCCGCATCAGCCACATCGTGTTTTAAAATCACAGGAGGAACAAAATTATGATACAATACGACGATAAAAAGATATATATACCATCGATGCGTAGAAAGTATCATGTCATATGTTATGTACACCCGCAGTGTGTATGTATGTACGTACGTATGTATGTATGTATGATGTAAACAAGGGGATTATTGTAGCGCTCCGTTAAGAAAGAATAAAATATATAATTGAAAGATAATTAACGCTACCGAACTAAAATATAAACGACAATGAAGAAATAGGTAGGTCTACGCCGATTTATGTATGTACGTATATATATAAAATATAAGAAAAATGCGCGAGTAATGCACTTTTGTAATAGTCATTTTGCGAAAAACGATTTAAAAAAAAAAAGGAACAAGATAAACGATAGCAGAGAAAATAAAAAGTTGACGCTTCGTATATCATAGTTTTTATCGACATATCCTATCTGAACACATCCTCTTTACGTACATACTGCATAGTTATTATTACAGGTACGTGTTATATATAGGATATTTTATGAGTAAAAGAACGATACTAATTATATTATATTATTGTAATTATTCTGATTATTATTATTATTATTATTGTCATAATTAATGCAAAGGATATAGGTGCGTATAACATAAAGATGGTACAACTAAGGCAAGCATATACTGTACATAGTTGTCAATCTTTATCCCATCATATGAATGATATACATAAATGTATATGTATATATAAATGCATATATACAGCCATTCTATTGCGGAAAAAATATTAATTGCGTTGTTGTACTAATTATTATTGTGAATTATTATTATTTTAATGTGTCATCTTTATTACATTATTATCATCATTATAATTATTGTTACTGTATCATCATCATCGTCGCGATATTATTTTAATGTTACGTATACTTTTAATTATATAATGTTATATTATTGTTGACGGAAGTAGCCCCTCACTTGTAGCATATGCGGATCAAAAGTTGTATTTATTTGCAGATTGGATTCTACCTCAATCTTATCGTAAACAAAACTACCCAAGTGTCCTCCACACCTATTTACCCTTCCATTCTCTCTATGAATGAAAATTTCATAAGATATAGTGTGTCATTATAGGCGAGACATTGATTTGCAGCAACCTCAAACTGTGATAGTTGTAAAGAATATTTAAATTAAGTTTTATGCGCACTGTATTAAGATATATATAATTCATCCATGAGCCTGATTAACAAAATATACATACAAATCTGATGTTCAGTTCATTACATGATTATGTATGATAAATATGATATAAAACAAAATAAATCATTAATTATGCGGATATATTTCATTAAATTTCAGCTTGATTATCTTGCAAACATTGAATAATATTGTTTAAATATTATATTAATTTTGTAATGAGCTCTACAATTTTGTATTTGCAAATGTTGTCGGCTTGCATTGTATGCTTTTATAATATAGATTTATACTGTTTTAACAAAATATATATTTATGCAAACCTTACTTTATTTGTTTCAGCATGTTGTCTGCAGAAAAATGAACTATTCTGTAAAGAACATGTCTAACATTATATATAACAACTTATATATCATGTTTGTAATTGTTATTTGATATAGGTTGAGAGTACACAATGCATATAGTATAAAACGAGGAATTTTTTTAGTCTTGATCAACTATGTACTACAAACAAATGATGTGCATCTGTGATCTAAGAGTTTGTGATTATCATTTATGTGCAAACCTCTCTTTCTTTATTCTGATTAAACCCGAGCGATCGGAAAAATCATTATATTGCAATATAGGTTCCTTTATTGATATGCAAGAATTAGTAGTGTTAGTTGTAGCTACCTATGGGGCCTCGACAATGATTTCAGTGTGTATTATATTGTGATGTTAGCTTAAGTCGCTTAAAATCAAGATCGAAGATTTGTAACTGAGGTTGCTGTAAAATCAATCTTATCGCTAAGGTGAGGGATCACTTTCATAATTTTTTAGGCTACACGAAGAACGCCCAGAAGCTGATGTCGATTGTCCTCGAAAAATAAAAAAGTAAAACGTATAAAACGTATCCCGCGTAATTGTGTTGAATGGCGAAATGCGATGTTTGGGAACTGTATATTGTGATCAGCAAACAGACTACAATGTAGTTTGTTCGTAATAAAATGAACAAACGGAAATACTTGTGTAATAAAGTAGGTATCTATGAACAACAGCTGGTCGTTTTGCTAATATCCAATAATCAATAATAAAATTTCTCATTTTTATATATCATGATTAAATTATATTTTATATAAAAACTTGATTTGGTAAAATCTGCCTGGCGATATAAAAGTACTGAGAACATTTCGTTTATATTGTTTAATTATATATGATTTATTAATAATATTCAAATCATAATTATAAATACCCTTTATTCAATTTCCACATCGACTACAGCATCTTCTACGATCACCTGCTCCAATGTTACAGGCACTTGTATCATTGGCAAAGGATCGGGCGAACGAGTGTAAGTATTACTTGTCAAGTGTTCTTTGAAATATTCCCCACCTTTTTCTTCATATTCTTTACGACTAACTAAGTATTCAGGAAGATTGCCATTTAAACCAAAATCTCTTGCACCATACCAAGCATCTAAGCTGGTATTCTTTGCAATATTGACTTGAAAGTTTGATCCAAAAGGTCTCATTTCACGTAGCTCACGTTTCAATCTTTCCAATAACCCCGGGAAAGCTGTTGGTCCACCAGTGAGAAATACGTTACTCACGAGACGCGTTTGTTCTTCAGGGGAGAACTGTTTTAAAACAAATTCGATTGTCTCAGCAATTCCAGCTTCCACAGAACCAACCATGGACGGTTGAAACAATAATTCTGGCGCCCGTAGACGTTCTACGCCTACATGAAGTTGGTGAGTTTCCCCAGGAACCATGGGAACACTGGAACCAGCACTATCAAATTCTGGATCATGATGACGTAAAACATCCTCCAATTCCAACAATTTTTCCTGCTCTAATTCTGAATCGGAATCGCCACCTTCCTGCAAAGAAACATTTTGCAATAAACGATATCAATTTGTACAATGTTTGGCATATAAGAAAAAATACATACCTTGTTTATAACTTTGTATACATCCCAATCTTCGTCCCGCATACCAAAATCATCATCACGCTTTTCTTTTTTCGCCAACTGGCTAATTATGCGCATCCTCTCCTGTGCAGCAGCTGTTCTTCGTTTTGCCATATCTTGTCTACGTTGCCTCTTTGCCATACGTTTATCCAATATATCTTGTCTATAAGAAATAAAGATTTAGCAATACCTATTTATCAATAAATATATATACAGTGACTATAAAATATTAATGCAATGTATATATAAAAAAATTACCTTTTCTTTCTAACTCCAGCAATCCACTCATCAAAATCTTGTTGATCTTTAGGTTGAAGACTCGACTTAATTTTAGGTTTTTCTTCTATCACTATATTTTCCTCTTGTGAATTAGCAGCAACAATTTTCTGTCGGGTTCTTTCTACTTTTGCTTGTAGATTGTTAATCATTTTTATCAAATCAGCTTCATTTGCAAGAGAATATGTCTTTAATGCCTGATCAAATTCATCGATTTCACCTTCTTCTAAAAGATCTTGGACTGCCAACAACTGGTTAAGTTGCTCTTCATCTTCTGCCAACTGCAAATATGAAATGTTAAATAAAACTTCAAGTCATATAATAATAATAATACTATGATAGAGATATGTATAAATAAAATAAAATGTGCCAACCCTTTCTTCTCTCTTTCTTGCATTGATTTCCATCAATCTTCGTGCTAATTCCCGTTTTCTTTCTTTTTGCTGTTCAAGTGTTAGACCAGGAGTAGTAGTAGGTGCGATATATGGCAATTGTACTCTTAAAACATGTGTGTCATAATAATCTGCATCTGCCCATTTGGATAATTCTTGCTGATAATTTAAAGCAATTATCGAATGTTCGTGTATCAACTCCTAAAGAAATTATGAAATAAGTATCTAATAACTGCTATTTTACTGCTATTACAGTAAATACATTTAGTATATATAAAAAATAATTTATTATATATGAATATATATATATTTTAATATATAATGATATGTACCTCTGCACGACTAGGTGTTATTGCATTAACATGTACTGGATATTTTAATTGAAGGAGTCTATGCATATATGATGTGATGTGATATCCACCAACATTGATTCTTCTTGCATTTGTGGCATCTGCTTTTCCATCTAGTATCGGTATTATATGAGTTGCATGATATCCTATGCTAACTATTAATCCATCAGGCGGGCAGTTGTTGTGCTGATACGAAAATAAGCAATCGATACCGTACGCTATTGATGGCACGTTGTAACATTCAAATAACAATTCTGCCATCACTGAAATACATGGATTTATTAAATTATTGTGTGCATTGTGCAAATAGTGTAATATATAAATCATTATTTTCTTACAGTTACGAGAATAATTGGGATTGAGAAATGCCTCTGTCAAAATAATTGGATGATTTACATTGCCCTCCGTATCTATACCCATATGCGTAAATGTGTAATCAAATATCTGTTCTTGAGCCTCAAAATGCGTTACTACATTTCGGTCAAATTGAGTCTTTAGTTGAAATCGAACAGCTTCGATGTTCGCTATGTCATTTCCTACTTGAGGTTCTCCGTCTTTCTTGCCACGTTCCTTTCGTGGTTTTGCTATGAGGTTCTTGAATATTAATTGCGGTTCCTTTTCAGTAGCCCAACCGACTCTACAGTTATAGGATCCTAATACAAGAGAGAGAGAGAGAGAGAGAGAGAGAGAGAGAGAGAAGAACAGCTGTAAATTTATCTGATATAACATAATTAGGATATACCATATAATATGAATTACCATTGTCAATAACGAGTGGCGTATACTCGGACTTCACTCGTTGTGGATAAGTGTGTATAATGTCTGGTACAGCCTTTATATCCTTCAATTCAATTAATTCTATTTCCATTTTACTGATTTCAGATATACTTGGTAAACATTACGCACAGTTACAATAGGGCAACATAACCATAACGAATCTACGATTCGTATGTAACTATAGGTATTGCTTCTTAGAGATATAAAAAAACTACAATTATAATATAAGCACGATTTCTCTTGTATTTATCGTTTACTTCTTATCGTATATATTTATCGTACTTATTCATTAACGACAAAATTAATTAGCAAAATATCAGAATAATTTGTTTACAAATTTGAATTAGCCGCGCGACAACGTCACTACTACGTTAGTCAAGTTATTACTTAAGGTGCGCTCGAAAATTCTATTCGTGAAGTAGGGTAATATTGCATTGACCAATCAGAACAAAGGAATCTTTATTCCTTTTGTCATGATTGGTCATTTAAACACTACTTTATTTTTTACACGGATAGAATTTCCGAATGATCAGACGCAAAGACTCATTCGTGCTGATCGTTCAAATTATAACGGCAAGTGTAATGCATTTATTTATCCACTTCACAGTAATGCTTTTAAAAATGCTTGAACAACATCGAGCAGCATTTGCTACAACAATTTGTATAAGGTATAATTTATTATAAAATTTTGTCGTTTTTATGCATTATAAAACGTAAAATATTCCATAAACGTTGACGATGACGAAATTATCACATTAAGATAAACATTTCATATTCATGAATGTACGCATATATATTTCAGACTGTGTATATGGCGATTTATCGTGCAAGTAATAATTCTTGGAATACGCGTGGATTATTGGTATGTATCCCAATCATGTTAGATTTAAAAGATTGCATTATACATACTATGCATTTCGCAGTGAGAGTTCGAAATTTCACATTTTTATTTTTCAGGAAGCTCCGTGTATATCGGGGAATCTAATATTCACGTACGCATTGTATTCAGATGTAATCCCATAACGTTCGAATGTGTTGACTTATTCGCACGACGAGTGATAGGAATAAGGGCGTACCCCATCTGCTAAATTTGACACATGAATATTCAACGAGCGTATCATTCGAATATCGAGTTCGAAAGCACCTCGATTCCTGTAACGTACGCGATGTTGGCGTCATTACATCGGAAGCGGTCGCGCGTGCGGAAATATGTGGTATGTATGCATGTATGTATGAAGATGCATTATCTATTGGAATAATATTTGCGTCTAAATGAAATTCATGAATAGCTGTTGTAATATTGGAATCGGTTTTCGCGAATTTTAAGTCTCCAATAACAGAGTCATTATAAAAATTGTCGCGATACCGCATGCAAATTTATTCGTATAATAGAAGCGTTTTTCTTCGGTTTGCGATTATGTTCCACATACGGCCATCTCTCTATGAGAATTTTTTTGTCCTGCACCTTTGCGCATGTGCGTTATTATTAAGCAAGAAGCGAAACGAGAATCGTTCTACAAAGTAATTTATCGCGATATTTTGAATATAAACAGATCATTGTAACGTGCGGCTCTTAAATGGAATTGCTTTCAGTTAAATAGTTACCGCGAGGTTTATATTAAAAACACTTTGTAACACTGTTCTCTATTCGATAAGACAATATGTTCCTCGCAACGTTTTGCTACATAGAAATAGGATGTTCGTTATAATGATTCGTCGGAGGAAGTGCAATGTAAAGAGGAATTTGTAGACAGAATTCCGAAGCTTCGTCAATTAAACGTACTTGCATTTATGCAAATGATAAATCTTCTCGATATTATTATAATTTATATTCTTTTTTAGTAAAAAATGTTTGTATTAATATGTAAAAGAATCGAGTAGTTATATTTTTATTTAAGCTTATAGCAAGAAGTCTAGAAATTTATTGACTTGATGAGAAATAAATAATACAATATATAATTATCGTTTGAACAGAGATCTTATGTAAAAATAAAAATAATAATAATCCTTGAAAAGTAAATTTAATATAGAGATCATATAGTTATAATCTTTCTCTCGTTAAAGTATTAAATTTAAAAATAATTAACAATAATTAAAAATAATTATTTTCGTGTCAGATGGATAAAATGAATTTTTCGAGAAATTTTAATATGCGGAGCAATTAAAACTTCAACAATGATCGATTATTGCAGAATGCATTTGTGTTATAAAAATTTGTTCGTTATTTTATTTCGAATATAATGTTAATCTAAAAGTTTTTTTTTGTCTTTTATTCCAATATTATAATAGTGCTATTCACGAGACACAAATATTATTACAATAGATAAAAGAATAAGACGGACGAGCAAACATTCATTACAGTCTTTCTTTTGATTCATTAAGTTTCCGAAAATTTAAAGTCTCGCTTTCAATTAGAGAGGATATTCTCGTTTATAGTCTACTCTCTTCTAGTTGCGAGGGTCGATCTTTTCGAGCGGTGTGCGCGCGTGTGTGCTATAAAGGGATAGCCAGAGGTCTAATTGCAGCCATCAGCGAAAGCCGGCGAACCGGAAGCGGGCGGAAACTTTGAGCATTCTTCGCGAGGTCCTTCATCGAGCGTCGAGCGCGTTGAGAGAATTCCACGGCAATAGCAGCTCCGCGCTCTCTTTCGCAGGTGATCTCTCGCGCAAAGGCTTTGGTCCATTTTTCAGTATTAGGAGGAAGCGATAGCCGCCGAGGCGATCGGTAATCGATATCCGTGGAGCTCGTAAACTGGCCAAACAACGATACGTACGGCCCGATTGGTTTAGCTTCGCGGAGAGCGAATACAGGTGTGCGATTGGTTGAGCAGGTGAACGATTGGCTCGATCTATCGGGCTTTCGCGTTTACCTCTCTCGTTTCTGCTTTTAGCTTTTCTTCGGTCTATTTGCGGCACGGAGCCGCGTATAAAGTACGTAGAGCCGCGTGAGAACAGTTTTATGAAACGCGAGAGATTTTTCGGGATGTTTGCTTTTCATATTAGCCTTACTACGTTTCTTATTTGCTGCCTATTTTTTGCTTTATTTCTCAAATGTTATAAAAAGAATACTTGTGGCTATTCATCGTTCTTTAAGATACGTATAATATTGAAATGTTTTTCAGAAAGAGTTCAACCTATATAAACGATCTTTTTTCCATGTAACATAGTTTTTCATGTGCCGTCACAAAAGCCGTAATTTTTATTTATTGAAAAATTATTCGCAGTATTATGATCGCAATATGCTAAATGGCGGGATATCTTTTTTGCTATTCGCATCGTTTTATCAGATATTTTTCGCCACTCTTCCCCGAGGCGCATCGCTCGAACTTGTAGTTTTCGCGGGCGTTAACTCTCGTTGCGTCGTGCAATTTAGCGTTTCAGCGACGTATAATCGCGTTAAAAGTCGAGCACCAACTCGAGACGAGGCGGTAATCGCCCGTTCTATCCGATAACGAGTTTCGTCTAACTTTGCGACTGCGTAGTGGCGGGAAAAGAGAACGAACAAAATAAAGAGGCCGTTCACGGAGACAGTAGGCAAAAAGAGTGAAAAAGGTAAGAAAAGAGCCGACAGATAGAATCGCCGCAAAAGGAGCGAAATATCTCACAAAAAATATATCCATGTCTCTCTCCCTCATATATATATATATATATATATATATATATGTATATTTTTATTTTTAATTTGCGTACAAAATATTTTTTTAAAACATTCTTTTTTAACACCGCGTAATATAATTGCTATTTTTAATATTGATTATTTGTGTGAATGTATGTGTAAAAAAAGAACTTGTGATTTACAATAAGAAAATTGTTTATATTCTATTCTACATGTGTGTATAGTTTGTGCCTCAGCCCAGCGTATGCGCGCGCGCGACTGTCGCGCCGCTTCGGTTCATTTCGCGCCGCGACTCGTCCCACGTTCAGACGCGCTCGAAAATTCGTCTGTATTTCTCGCGTTTTATATTCGTCAGAATTGATTCGGACCCGTCTGCGAGTCGTGAAAATAGTGTCGAGAGTGTGATCAATCATGTACATATAACGATTGATTGCCCGTTGTCGTTATAATTTGTGCAAAACATTCCTGTCGTAGGTCTGGTGTCTCTCGTCGAAGCCTCACTTCGCGCGCATTTCGAGCGCGCGCATGGAGCGCGCGCTTCGCATCGTTCGCGCCCATTCCAAGTATGTCGCGCGCCTAATTAACAGCGTATCGGGAGTGCCGAGTAAAGTGTCGGTCGACCGTTGTGTATTGAAGTGCGCGTAGTAATTAGTTGCTCTTATCGCCATTATCGAATATCCGAATCGCAGTGTTAGTGAACGCGTAGAACACGGTGCGCATTTGCGCGTCGATTCGCGGAGTGTACGTCATTCAATATCGTTACGCGCGTCTTTGATGTATATCACGAGTTTATACGCGAGTGACGCGAGTGTCTGGGGTCGAATGTAAAGCGTCGCGCGATCGTAATTAGCCGGGTTTTTCCGATATCCATGCGCCCGTGAATGAGCATCCTGGACGAGATTGATCTGGCACGGCTTTTCGAATCGGAGCTGTCGACACCGATGAAACAGCCAGCAGTTATTGCCAGCACACGGTTCGGTGAGTAAATTTATTTATCACACTCGCCTGAGTTATTATGTATTTATTTGTAAGGATTTGCCACTATGTATGTTGTATACGCGGCATTTGGTGGCGCGACCGCGATTTGATGAACGCTTAATTATTCTCGATGCATTTCCGTCAACTGAACAGCGAAAACAGAATTTATTTTGTCTGCCGCTTAACGACCTGAAATGCGCCAAGTTTGATATCTCTCGCATACGTGAGCTTTTATAATTTTTTATTTCGAATAAAAGCGCGATGTAAATGATGATGGTAATTAAATGATAACAGAGAGCAAAGTTATACTAACACACATGTGTGTGTTGACCGCATTCGCGCGATAAAATATTTAAAAAGATTATTTAGGATTTACTTCGAGCAATCATTGGAAAGAGATATATATTATAAAAAATATTAACGATGAAAAATAGTATTGAAATATAAAATAATCTACATTAATCAATTTAAATATAAAAAAAGGATACACAAATTTTTTTATATTTATTCACAAAAAGTTTAAATTCAGCCATGATGTCATAATTAAATTTTATTGAGGCGCTTTACGTGTTAAAAAGTTGTTTTACTATTAAACCTACATATTAAAAGTTGTATAATTTATCGCATAAATCTCGTTACACTACAATTTTTATTCTCGTACAAAGCGCATTTTTTTTGTTATGAACGAACTTCTATCTCGGGCCCAGCGACCGATCTCTCGTGAGAGGTATTGCGCAAATTGTATGTATAAGTAATTCTAAAGTTACGAAGCTGAAACAACGAAAACGGTTCGCGATAGGAGGGATGCACATCATCTACGGCCGGATACTATGTCTCCCTCAATTCCTTTTGTTTTCTTTTAGTATTATCGTGCGGGATTGTGTCTTGTATGGTAGCTCGCTCGAGAAACTTTGAAGAACTTCTGGAGCGCACGAGCCGTCTATATGCGCGAGTAATAAATATTTTACCGGCTATCCTCTTGACTTCTTCGTCTTTTGTACCGTGTTTCCATGCAGCGCCGCGATTCCACAAAGCTCGTAGCCCGTGGTTTCTCAACATGATTCATTAAGTGCAAGCAGAATTATGCGAAAGTACTAATTTCTCCTGTAAGCAATATTAAGAATTCACCGTTTTCGTTGTTCCATTTAAATCCTTTGAAGCAAAGTGACGTTGGTATCGTGCAGTAAATGGGAGAAAAGAATTTTTATTTTTTGTTCTTAAAGCAAACATTTTATTATGCTTCAAATAAAATAGTATATATATATATATATATATATTAATTCTTCTGTAGTAATAACGATATTAAAACTTTAATCACGTTTCAATTAAATGAATATTTTTTAATTTTTATGGATAAATAGAGTTAAAATATCTATTTAATTCTATTTATATTTAATTTAATTTTGAATTTGCATATAATGTAATATTAAAAAAAAAATTTCCTGGCAAATCACAATGCAATGCAATTTTTGATCAAACAAATATTGAATTCGCCCATCTGATATTGTCCGAGTTGTCGATTATATAAAAACTTCTATCTTTGGATTGCTTCCATTAAATAATAAAACGACTTCTTGGGAAAATGTCTTTTCTGCCAGCGGAAGTTGTTGGCGTGCACCGACCCGGATATGTACGAGTTCAAGGAGAATCGGGAAACGATCATGTGGTCGCGCGCATGTAACACGTGCCCGGTGTATTCTCGACGGTACGTGTTGCTTTGTTTCTCGCGTGTCTCTTCGTTGCCTCTCCTTTTCTCCTTCGGTCATCCGGACAGCGATCTATCGGTTGCTCACACATATCCACATCTGCCCACATATGCAATGACAATAACAAGATCTGGCGATGCCGCCAGATAGTTAATGCTGATTGCAAAAGTTGATTAATTTTTCCACACGCCTACATTATTTTACCAAAATTGATTAAAATATTTTTTTTTATATCTTATCTCGCGAGACAATATCATTGTTACGGTAGTATCATTGTTAAGTGGAATGTATTACATCATTAATGTGCCGTTACGTGTAAATTAATTATTATTTTTGTTTGTATTTTGTGTTGCATTAGTAATATCTAATAATAATGCAAATATGATTTTCATAATAGGAAATAATTACACCGTCATAGTTTGCTACGAGCTATTGTGTATGATTGTATATAAATAAACAATAATGCTCGCATTGTAATAGCAATGACGCAGAGAGAACAAGCTATGTTTCGTTTTCTTTCAATTAAACAAAAATAGCTAATAGATTAAATACATGCCAAAATGTATATTTATGCATCAAATTATATAGTTTTAAGAAAATTACACGAGAACTGAAATACTTTTACGTGAGCGCGCACGTACAACGTGCAATGTCAAACAATTAAAATAAAATTTAATTGAAATGCACTACGTTGCCTTTAAATGTGGCTCGGTACTATATATATATTTTTTTTTCTTTTAACGTGATGTTCGCGTAATTATACAATGGTGGTAGGTCGGTGGTAAAGCACGAAAAATGGGGACGAGTAATACGGACTACGGACAGCTAAAATGTCGAAGACAACGAGAAAATCGAATTTGGTTGACCAACTGGAAGAGCACGACCATAAACGGAAATAACGAAGTAGCCCTGGCATTAGGATAAAGTACCGTTTCTCTCGTTGCATTCTGAGGTCGCAGACTGATGCAATTTGTCGTGGTACATTTTGGCGACGACAAATAAAAAGCATCACGCGAAAGAGTGCTGGCTTTTTAAGATAAGTGGTCGTATGACAAGTCATATTTTTCAATACAATTTTATGCAATGATAACAAATTGGACATTCTATTTGATAATAAAAATTGATAACTAATATTTTGAGAATAAAAGGAGGGAAAAAGTAGAAAATGGGAATAGAGAACACTGAATAGGAATCATAGAAAGATAATAAAATTTATATACTTTAGTGACAATAATTTTGAAAAAGAATATTTATAATATGTAATAGATTATAAATCTATGAAAAATAAGAAAAAATTTGACACTGATTTTAAAAATAAATTACAATCTTATTATCACACAATATGTACGATATGTTGAATGGCGATTGATATTTTTCAAAATAGAAGAGTTAGTTATTTGAGAGTATACTGATTAATAAAGTTGGTATATCATTTATCAAACCACGTGCATAACGCGATCGAAGGCACTTTAGTGCAAAGCTTGTGAACATCATTCATCGCTCATTCACAACTCAAAGTGTTGGAGCGTTACGCTGTCATCGCAATATCAGAATGTCTCGCCTTGTCTCATCTCCATTACACGTACTCATCGCTTTGCCGTTCTCAATTTGTCATACGTCTAGAATATCAGATATAAAAGGCAGAGTCTAAAATTATTTTTCGTATATCAATATTGATGTTCTTCTTAATATTTTGTTTACCTAAATAAAAGTATAATATATTACGCGATATATCTCATCTTATAGATATAATATAATGATATCGCGTATAATTTATACATATCTACAAATATATGAATCATAGAACTGTAAAATTATTTAAATTTTTAATGTAACATGTTTGGAAAACGTATATGAAATCTATATACGTTAATTTGTAATTGTTAGAAAAATTATTCTATTTTTATAATTCAAAAAAACAACCATTATTATTTTATATAATATCTTTTTATGTCTTTTTTCACAAAAATTTATTCGTAATTTTCTAGAATTTTTTACATAATGCATTTAAATAAAAAATATTTTATATATTCAAAAACTTTGTGTAAACTCGACTTCATTATAAAAATTATATGTAAATGAGGCTAATATAATGTCTTGATAATTTTAATTATTTTTCATAATGAAGCAAGCGCCGTGTATAAAGAAAATATTGAGTGTAGGAAATGAGTGACATAGAAATAAAACGTACAATTTTATATTTTATTATTATTCTTATAATAATATTTTTACTATATATTAATACGTATGCTATTAATTTTTTTTTAATATTATTTTTCCGATAAAAATCTATTAGAAAAATCGCTACTATTATCCTTGGCTATTACTCGATTATAATTAACCGTGCTAAATGTTTTGTTCTATTGTATCGTAAATGAAACATATAACGAAGATACTGTTTCATTTGAAAAATTGCGATGCTTTATCATTACGTGATAATGGAAGGTCGTTCCGCCTCATCGTGTAAGAAGTATTAATTATCCTAAATGAGAAACTCAACCCTACGTTTTCTCATGCTGGGTTTAGAATACTGCGGTTAGAGCAATTTCTTAATGCAGCATTTCTTTAATGAAACTCATCCTCTTAAGATCTTCTCATTCCAAATTTCTAGCGCCAGTACGCGTAATGTGCCGGTGAAGTTCTCGACTTCAAATCATGCATGTTCAAATACTTTTGAAGAACATTGTATTGAGGGAGAACTGAGATAATCTTTCTGTATATCACGCTCGAATCTTTGTCGTGCCGGAACATATTTCATTTTCGCTGTCGCAAGCATAAGTAATATGCAGTGAATGTAAAGAAACACACGGATCAGATGAATGAAAATGAAGTATAATTTCGAAAATTAAAGATGTAAAAATAATTTGATACTTTCACTGTATTTGTAATTGCAGTGATCTTTTTTTAAGAGCCATTATAAAATATCATGCATATATATTTTGAAGAAGCCTCCGATTATTTTGTTGTCGCTTTTATCTTGAGAACCTTGATTTGACATATTCGCGCTCGATTTATATGTACAGTATTATAAAAACAAGCAGAATATCTTGTACGAACGCCAGCATCGCGAGCACACGCGCATCGTTTGCTTAATTTATTCCCGTCTAACGTGATAATAAAGTGCACCGCGAACTCTGTATCTGGGGAATCCGAGACGGTCTTCCGTGGAAATGGGGGTGAGGGTACCTCTGGGGCTGGCGAAAGAGAAAATAAAACTGGGAATCAGACGGTACGACGCACGGTGTGGCACATCGCCGAGGAAAAACGGGGTAATCGGGGGGAGGAGAGGAAGAAGAGAGAGAATGCGACAGGTAGGCGGATTCCCGCAGGAACAACTGGAGATGTAAATCAATGGGTGATAAGGGCGGCTGTCCCAGAGGAAGGGGAAAGTCGCCCCCTGCACTCTTTACACAACTCGAAAGAAGGATAGAGGGACCGAGTGGTTGCGCTCGTACCAGGGAAAGGTGGGTCCTTGCTCCATGGAAATGCCTCGTTCAAGAATTATTTATTCGTCGACTTTCGACGAAAATTTTCGCTCTTAAGTGGCCCCGGTTACGCAGTTCTTCTTTCAACCGCCTCATCCGTAAACTCCTGACTCTTCTTTCTTCGCCGTCGATTGTGTCGTGTCGTATCTCAGGATGAACGCGACCCACTTGCGTTTTCTACCTCGGCGAGTTTAAAAATCTTATTGTTAGTCAGAGTTTGTATGTGTCTGTGCATAAAAATATTATATATATAAATATTTAACAGTACGCGTGAATTGTGTGTTTGATATTTTCTTTGAAAAAAAAAGATTACACTTTGCGTATCGAGTAAATATTTCTGCTTTCGACGCGATCCTAATTAAGCTATGAAATGAAAATTCCCTTTTGACATAATGCATATCATCTGTGTGTACAATGTTGTTACAGTTTATAGACCATTTGTTTTTTGAATGTGATCGAAGCGGCAGCAAATCGTGGCTGATTGCTTCGGGGATCTCTCGATTTCAACGAGAGACGTACGATTCTCGCTCGCGGAATTTAACATAGCGGTTAAATTAACACAGCCACGAGATAGTACTAACATCGTGGTGGTCAGATAAAATGCAAAACATTGCTAGTAACACGTAATTACTGACAATACAACTGCAAATCGTCGTGACGCAGTGCTGCGAATTTGCAGAGCTCTCTCGTTTGTGCTTTCTTTTCTTTTTCCATTTGCATTCTTATTTTCTTACTGTTTGCAACATTATAATTTTTTTCGTTTTCCATGCGTCCATTGTTTAGATTTTTAAATATCTAGTTATAGAATTTTTGAAAAGCATGGAACGCGCGTGCGAGCGTCACGAACATTTGAATCATATTGTTCCTTCCCTCGTCATTCAATTAAGGCAAAGATTATCGATCTTTCGGAAGTTACCCTCGAGCCTCCACCCACGTAGAAGCGAGCTTTCGCGTGATATATGTCGCAGTTCTATACGTAGAAATCGAACCGCATCCGGCGACGTGTCGTTTGTAACCTTAATATCTACGGAATTGTAATAACGATTATTCTTTTGAATTACTTCTTTCCATTGAGAACTCTTCCCTTCTCAATTACATTGGATGTTCATAATGAATGGAGATGCACTTTTATTGTTTTTTTAATAAACAATGATTTTCAAAATTAATAGGTTCTTTATTGATGACACAAAGATTTAAATTGATATGTCTATGTTTATTCATTTATTAAATTTATATTTTTTCGCGTTTCAATCTTCTTTTTTTTTATATATACAAGATTATATAAATGTTACTTGTCGAAGTTTCCTTTTTACCGAACCAATTTAAATATCTAGCTTAAAATTGCTTAATTTTTCGAATAAGTCATCGATTATTGAAATTTCCTGTTTATTGTAATGCATGATCATACGATAATTCCTATGGCTCACGCAATTCCACCGAAGCGTCGCGTCGGTCGTGCATCTCGTTGTGACTGTGCGATCAATCGTTGCCACGAATTATTCAATGTTATCGTTATCATAAATCCGCCGGGTGTCCTGTTCACGCTCACGTTCTGTGACCACCGGAATGATCCTGATAAATTATCACGCCGATGGTGGAAATGGAGGAAGAGGGGGAGGTATACCTGCAATGCTGACAGCTGCAAGAGACGTGGGTGCGCTTAAATTTTTGTGCATACATGCGTATCTATGGAACGTAAACAGATTGATATATATATATATATAAAATTATATATAATTTTATATTATATATATATCATTCATTTATTTTTTGCGCGCGTATCAGAGATAATACATGTAAACGTACGCAATAAAATCTAATTTACATATTATCGCCACTCTTAATACATAAATACGCAATTGATGTCGTTTGATATCATTTTAATAATATTTTCATATATTTTCATATGTACAATTTATCGTTAGTCAACATTACTTTTTTGCTGTCAAATTTTTTCGATTTCAGCAAATGGGAAAATAATTTGCATTCTGCATAATCTGTTATCTCACATTATACTTCAAGCTTGCAGGAATTTTAATACAAAAAAATAATCGATTTTTTTATTGCATTTGATGATTTATTATTTTAAACATGAAAATTATCCGAGAAGAATATATGATTTCATATTTTACATTTTTGGATATATTTCGAAAGAGAAATAGGTCGCTTGCCATTGTTGTATGTACTATATTGAAGATATCTTTATGTGCGATATAATGCAAGTATCAACCACGAGGCCATAACATTCAGCATAAAATACAGATGTGTACGGTGGATACGATTTTGCGGATTCAGCCTCCAAGAAAGGAATTTATTTTGTTACATGCTAGACTCGAACCTCCGATCTTGACGGACTTTTTTCATGTAGCACGACCTTATGACTACGATTATCATTTTATCATGGATTACAACTTTGTAATCTAGTCATAATATTCATTTATGCCATTTTTTTTCATTCTTTTAATATACGATGTAAGGGTCTAATTAACGTTATGAATGATTTAAATCTCAATTCAGCATAAAGAAGCAAGGAGAAAAAGTTTTATAATGTTAGTATAATAAGGGTGCATAAAGGGTAGAAAATGAGTTAAAAAATTTACTCGCATATATGGCGCTTGAATTGAAAGAAAAGTTTGCTTGTGCTCGAATATCCATATTAATTTAAGACAAAATAAGATTAGAAAGAAAGCAACGGTGCGTTATAAAGTTGGTATAAGTCTATAAGTAATTAATGTTTAATTTTGAGATGTCGCCAGTAAATAAATTAAAGGAGTGTTAGTATATATCCGACCCAACTGGCAATTTATTGTTTGATTGTGATCACAACGTTTCGACCATATGGTTTTGGTCCTTATCAAGTGAACTAAAATTATGGTCGAAACGTTGTGATCACAATCAAACAATAAATTGCCAGTTGGGTCGGATATATACTAACACTTCTATAAGTAATATTAAAATGTACGAATGAGTGACCGAGTAAGGCAAACTTTATTGGATAACAGCAGGCTGAGAAATTTTTCAAAGAGGTTTCCATTACGTGTAGCACCTCGCGGAGATTGGACTGCATCTTTTACAATCGACTCGTGAATATTTGAAATTCCGCAGCAGCCAGACAGTCGAATATATTCGAAACGCGAAAGTTCCGCACAGGTCAGGTCAGGAACATTCAAATCTGATAAGGAATATCGATATCTTTTTGTTGTCAATGTAATTTTTTATTTACGCTTTATGATTATATTAATGCAATAATTATGTCATTTTTTAAAAATTGTACTGTGTTGCAAGTGACTTTCTTTCATTTTCCTTTTGTTTAATGAATTGCATATAATCTGATGTAATCAGTAATTTTAGTAATTACTAAATTAATCAGTAATTATTAATCAGAGTTATTAAATAATACAGCAATACTAATTTTTATTGTTTTATATATATATACGATTTTCTTCAATTTTATGAATTAAGGAAAATCCGCGTTAATTTTAAACCCAGTAAATACAATTGAATTTTAATGATCCACATGTATATCACTGGAATGAGAGCCTGAACTTTCTCGGAGTAATAATGATAATATCTAAATCTATTAAAATAATATTTGAAATTTATCTCCGGCAATTCTTCTTTCTCTCTTTTTCCTGGATTTCGCTTGGTAATTCGTTTACATTGTATTGCAGGTTACTTTTTCCTGTTTATAATTAAATGAAAAATAACTATGTGTTTTTAATAAATAAAAAAAGTAATGGAAGATTGACTAATTAACACTTATTTGATCTCATATTTTTTTTAATATTTTCTACAATGATGATGTTTCTGCAAATAGTAATAATTTATACATTAATCCGTTTCACTTTTTTATTTTTGCTTTTAGAAGGAAAATAAAATATAACATTAAAAACTTTCAAAATTTTCAAAAGCAGTAAATATTGAAAATGATTCTTGGAAAATGCAATTATCTTTATCACTGTATTGTACAAATTTATAGCTATCTTTATGCTGCAGATCTGTTGTTAAATATTTGATTTATTTAACTGATCCTAATGCGAGTAACGTGAAATCGTAGCGGTCAGATAAATTTTACAGTACATAATGCGAACATATAGTGGTACGAATAAATCAATGGTCGAACAAACACAAATCGCGTTGAAATTACACAAATTGCAGTTTTGCCGTAACTGTAGAAGTAATTTTTTTTCGTAACAATCTGGAACTTTGTGCCGTAAGATACATTAAGGAACATTACACTTCGAACTAGTCGATATCGAACGGCGAACTGCGACGCTAACTTTGAAATGGCGAACTTTTTATTTAACGGTGTACTTGAAATCATACGAGTTATTTTGCAGGTGAATACATAGGCACGCGCGCGTATATATGTATCGCATACGCGTGTGAGAGTATTTCGGCAGCGTTTATACGATCGGTTAAATGATAACGTAAAGCACATATTCAGTTATTAAGTACGAGTTTACGGGAGATAGCGCTGAGCAAACTGTCGTTGTATTATATATGTATCGCCGTTTCACGTTTTAATCGAGCTTACATGTCCTCTAAGAACGCTCGTAAGACATCAACATAATCAAAGTTTTTTCCGGGAGGTAAAAGTGATACTTGCGTGCTGAAAGTTTAATTTAGTTTTCAATTAACGTTAATATATGAGGTATATAAACAAAATATAATAGAAACTTTTTAATATGATATTCATAGCAAGAAGAAAGGAATCGATTAAAGCTTGAAAGTATGTATATGTAAATCTATGATGATTATTTCAATATATTCTTTGATAAATTTTGATATATTTTTCTGTCTTTTTTTTTTAAAGCACTACTAAATTGGAAATAAAATTACTAGAATACGTGTGTTTAATAGAAACAAATTTCTAGAAGACCAATATTTAGATAACCAATTCTTAGAAAAAAAATGCGAATATTCATATTAGTTCATAAATATAATTATGATAAGCGGAAGTTTAATTGTAGGATTGTCGATTTTTTCTTTAAAAATTTGTCTAACGAGATTTCTTTGATGTTTATATTAAATTTGCGAGAATATTTAAATATGATATAGATGGGAGGAGATAGCAAATTAATGAAATCCCTCTCCTTAATTAATCCCTGTTCAGAGAAGCGAGTGGCTAATAATCGATTGAGGGTCAACGAAGCGCTATGTTTCGAAACATTTTGAAACGCATGACGACAAAGTTGTCTCAGATTGAATGAAAATTAAACCAATTCTTTAATGTTCGCTTCATAAAGGAACTGGAAGAGAGGATCGCGGTGCATAGCTTGAAAATTATGTTTTAGCATTACGATCCGCACAGAAAAACAATAGTCAGTGTATACTTGGAATTACCGCGCCGTCACAGAGAGCCTCACGCTTGCGATAGTTCAACAGAGATTTGAAAGGTGACTCAAAATTTAATTTAAAATTTTTCACAAGCGCTATATCGCTTAGACGGCTTTATAAACTGGCAAAACGTCCTCCTTATATCCATACTGTCTCTTTTTTTTGTGAAACAAAAAATATCTGCGAAGTATTTTTTACCGCCTCTTTGATATTCGATGCATCCTTTTTTTGCGCGCATAAATGTCAGAATTGCTGGAATATCAATGTATATCGCGAACGATCAATATTGGTTATCTATTTGCCTTGTTTTACGCGTCGCATTATAAATTATGTTGGAATAATATAGAATTTTTTTATCATCCATGATGCAGCATCACCCAATATCAGATATTTCGCGAATATGAAACGAGTATCTCGTTTTGCACGCGAATACATGATAGCCTGGCGAGTCCAGGCTATCATGTGTCGTGTGCAACGGCTCTGCCCGATAGAATAACTCTTTTCACTTTATCTATCGCGTACAGACAAAGCCAGAAACGCTCTTTGATTCTAATAATGTACTTAGTATACGTCAGTGTCAGCACTTTGTAATCTGTTCATTAACTTTGAAAATATCTCTCGTATCGAGCTTTACGTAACCAACAACATGACCACTCCGCAAAGAGGATTTCAAACAATTCCTGTAATATATAGGGTGATTCAAAACAACCTTCTGTCCTTACAATGTCATATACCTGACTCAATTCTAAGACGATTTTTCCTTTGCCAAAATTTTTTCCGAGGCTTAGTTTTCAAATTATAAGCCAAAATAATTAACGAATTACGGGCCGCGTACGCGAGGCAGGCAGGGGCGGCGCAACTCACCGCCGTCCCTGCCTGCCTCGCGTACGCGGCCCGTAATTCGTTAACTATTTTGGCTTATAATTTGAAAACTAAGCCTCGGAAAAAATTTTGGCAAAGGAAAAATCGTCTTAGAATTGAGTCAGGTATATGACATTGTAAGGACAGAAGGTTGTTTTGAATCACCCTGTATACCTTTGTTTCTTACATATCTTGATTATCATATATTACTCACATATCCGATCCATAATTTCAAATGTAAAATACTCGTGCATTCGTTTTTAAGCCGACGCTATTGCATCGAAAGCAATCTTAGAACCATAAATTCTAAATCAACAAGTGTAGCAATCCATGTAGTTCTTCGAAATTATTGCATCAAATAATTTAATATCTGTTATTAACTAAGTGTGTACTCCGTTTATAACTTTAATATTGCAGAAATGTGTTATGACTACGCGTATGAGCATTAAACCGTCATTGATTTTAAAATAAGCAGTTTGAGTGTATCTGGCTCATATCCGGGGGAAAGAAAAATGGTCGAAATAGCCGCTTTTCTTACTGCGAGTAGAAATTCAACCGTAACGTAGTGTTCATATTGTGTACAAAGTTTAAGGCTTATTGCGCGACGCGGGCTTTCACGAAAAACGACGGAGATTTTGTCGATGGCGCGTGACTCGGATACGATACGAAGGATCGTCTCTTGGTAAGCTCGGAATTTCTTTTTGCTTCTCAATTTCGTCAGTCTGTCTCTTATATCCGATGATTTCGATAAGTCTTTTTCGTTCTTTTAATGCGTTACGATCAAAATGTCACGCCGAGGCATCGATTTCTGGCCACCGTCCCAGCCGACGCATATATATGTCTGGGACATTTGTTTTCGTACGGTCGATACCATCCGGAACGCGCGAACGAGCAACATTCGCGTGCCAAATCATAAATATATCATGATCTCGACGATGAGAACGAAGACGGAAAGTGATAAAGTCGTAGGTAACATTGGCGAACGATGAAACGAAGAGGAATAACGCGATAAGTTTATGCTTCAGTTGTTTCATTTGCTTTTTAACTTTTGAGAATGAGAAATTTTTCATGTAAAATAGACGCACTTTTTTTACATACGTATCTATTATTAAAGAATCGAGTATGAACTAAGTAATTATTAATAAAATTTTATTTTATTTGATATTTTTTTAATATGTCGTATCTGAAACAAATATTGTGTTTTTTCCTCTTTGCGGAATAGTTAACTAGTTGATTATGTGAAATTCAATATTTGTTTTTTTTCTGTTTAAATAATAATATTAACATTTAATATAGATAATATCAATATGTGAGTTGATGAAAATGATATAGTGATAATGTGTGATATCTCATGGAAACATTAGCATGGATTTATATATTCGCATGATTTGACATGTAATGTTAGTGAACGGATAAATATTTATTTGCATATATCTGAGAAGGGAAAACAATGAAATCTCCTTTTTGATAGAATACGTCGATTGATACGTATCCGTCGATATGATCGTAGTCTTCGTTATTTTTAGACTTTTCCATTGAGACTGACGTGACATATTCGCTCAAATTCAGATCACATACCTGCAATCATAGTTATTGGCAGCCAGGTGGCAGGCGTATTTTGGGGGAATCGCAAGTGGAGTGAACTATATGTGCATAGAACTGGGATAGCCAATAAAAGTCCAATGGAAACGATAACGAGCACTCGTCAATGATCCCATATGGATATGTCTATTATTTTTATCTTCGTTTTCCTGACTATTCGTTTATATTTTGATATTATTCATTATTTCTGCCTCCGTCGCATATCGCGAATGTCTGCGTCAATTTTTTTTTTTGTTATCACGTGTACCAGTTACATAATATAGATCGCTACTTTTTAAAAACAGCGGTGACCGGCTGCAGGCGACATTGCATGATATTGTTGTGTGTCACTGTTCGAATGGAACTGAATAGTCGTGTGAAAAAATTTACGCGATTAAATGAGGTATGTGGTGAAAACGCTGGTTTTTATTTTGATTTCTCGTTTGAAATTGAAAAATTTCTGAATAACATGAGAGAGAAGAACCACGTGCACGCTCGACGACACTCTTTGATTATCTAGATCCTTAAAAATTATTACTTTGGTTGAATAATTTGAACGAGCCGAGATTTGAGAAGCGATTTAATTACCGTGAGAAGTTTCAGAGTTTTAAAGGCGTGCAATTTCTAAGGTAATGAAAGAGTCGTAAAGAAATCATCCAAGCTTCAATAACGATTTCTATCGAAGATATTGCAGTTTAAGTGAACTGGATAAATCACAGATAATTTTACATTATATTTATATGTTTAGTTGGGATAGAAAGATTGTATTGTGAATATCGGTAAAGTGTAATATTATAAAAATGTATGCGTATACCATGAGAAAGGGAAGAAAATAAGTTATATACACAAATATACACAAATATAACTTATTTTCTTCCCTTTCTCCTGGTATACGCACACATTTTTATAAATTTTATTACACTTATAATATTACACTTTATCGATATTCACAATACGGTCTTTCTATCCCACAATTCATGTGGGACATTAAAGATTATTTATAATTACGGTTTTATTGATTTAATTAAAATAACAAAAATTTGAACAAAATGTTTGACATTTTAAAGCGGATTTATATGAAAAAATTTGTTACTGTTCTCCTATACTAAAATTATTCGCTACAAAGCTTTAGTTGATGCAATAATCGTATATTTTTATCTTTTGCAACATTTCAACATTTCATTGTTGATATGAGAAAAATATTACAAATGCTATTAAATTAATAAATACTTATATTTATTAATAAATATTAAAGTATCTATTTTTTATTATATGATACTTTTTAAAAACAGCGGTGACCGGCTGCAGGCGACATTGCATGATATTGTTGTGTGTCACTGTTCGAATGGAACTGAATAGTCGTGTGAAAAAATTTACGCGATTAAATGAGGTATGTGGTGAAAACGCTGGTTAGAGTTTTTATTTTGATTTCTCGTTTGAAATTGAAAAATTTCTGAATAACATGAGAGAGAAGAACCACGTGCACGCTCGACGACACTCTTTGATTATCTAGATCCTTAAAAATTATTACTTTGGTTGAATAATTTGAACGAGCCGAGATTTGAGAAGCGATTTAATTACCGTGAGAAGTTTCAGAGTTTTAAAGGCGTGCAATTTCTAAGGTAATGAAAGAGTCGTGAAGAAATCATCCAAGCTTCAATAACGATTTCTATCGAAGATATTGCAGTTTAAGTGAACTGGATAAATCACAGATAATTTTACATTATATTTATATGTTTAGTTGGGATAGAAAGATTGTATTGTGAATATCGGTAAAGTGTAATATTATAAAAATGTATGCGTATACCATGAGAAAGGGAAGAAAATAAGTTATATACACAAATATACACAAATATAACTTATTTTCTTCCCTTTCTCCTGGTATACGCACACATTTTTATAAATTTTATTACACTTATAATATTACACTTTATCGATATTCACAATACGGTCTTTCTATCCCACAATTCATGTGGGACATTAAAGATTATTTATAATTACGGTTTTATTGATTTAATTAAAATAACAAAAATTTGAACAAAATGTTTGACATTTTAAAGCGGATTTATATGAAAAAATTTGTTACTGTTCTCCTATACTAAAATTATTCGCTACAAAGCTTTAGTTGATGCAATAATCGTATATTTTTATCTTTTGCAACATTTCAACATTTCATTGTTGATATGAGAAAAATATTACAAATGCTATTAAATTAATAAATACTTATATTTATTAATAAATATTAAAGTATCTATTTTTTATTATATGAAGATTTTAATAATGATGATTATTATTATCATTTTATAATAATATTTCTTGATTACGTCTATCACACACATTATCGATCAAGAATATTAAATAATTGATAATAATTGGCAATAATTGGTAATACCGAAAATTAATGATAAATGTTTTATGAAGATCTATTTGTAATGGATGTATATTATATTTACAATGTGGAAAACGTAATAGTATACATATGAGTATTCTCGATTAAATAATTAATTGCATGATCAAGTGCTCTTTCATATATTCGGCCGGAAAACTGCCGGAATATCCTATTTCGAATAAAGCCGTCGTTTCTCGCCGTAGCAATTTCGTCTCAATTCGTTCGAGGTTGCCGCGGAGAGTTACTGTGGCTTTTCCTCGGTCGGTGGATCTCCCGGTTGCGTATAGAACGCAAAATAGTTCGCTCCCTCGTTTCCGCTCGGAATACTTTCCGCATAGTTCCGGCGAATTACGTGGGTATGTACTATACTTGGCAGTGCGATTTAAATAGTTCGAAGGGATTTGCCGCGGAAAAATCCGATAAGAGCTTCCTTAGCGTTCCGTTTGACGATTCCTAGCTCGGCAATTCCTACAATTTCGCCTCTGCCACATCCATTCCTCTTTTCCTCCTTTCAACTCTTCGCACTTCGAACTCCGAACCACCTTCCGCGCTGGCAAAAGTAAACGGGCTACTTTGTTCGTAATATTTAATGATCTTTTCTCTTTTTCTCTCCTTCCGTACTCTCTCCTCGCTTTCGATCTCGAAAAAGAGTAGTGGGAATCTTGAATACTAATTTATTAAATACGGTTGTTAATTGAATCGTTTGATGGTATATTACGTTATTACATGGAAATCTGATTTTCTTAGAGTTCGTTGCACGAGGAAATGCAACTTCTATTGCAAATAACTTAAGAATTTAAAAATGATAAATGCGCGCGTATATGACGGAGGTCTCTGGTAAAATTAGCGGTGCGCAAACAAGAATCTACTCCAACGATTTATATTTGCATACGTTCTATAATATTTCTGGTAAATAGTAATTTTCGAGCGCGAGAAAACGAACGAGATATATTCGATACCTATTTTATACTGTAGATAGACGTATTGATGCATTTTATACAAAGAACGATATTTATTAAAGGTAGTGCATATATTAGGCATATTACCGATTTAATTGTTTCATGGAAAAAAGATTGGGGATATGATATATCATCGCGATGGCTTATCTCATGCAAATAAAATGTCAGACGAAGGTAGCGGATTAGATCGAAGATAAAAGGCGCATTAACGTGCTCCACGAAGTGATTAAAAAGTTTGTAATCAACACGACGATCGACGCGGGGTGATCTTCGAGGCCGCCGCTTTTAACGGGGAAAATTTTTCCCTCGAGCGATTTTACTGGCAGTTCTGATTTCTCGCAAACTCGACGCTCTGGCAGGTATTTTTTTTCGTGACAGGCAAGTGCTCGAATTGAGTTGGGAATTGCGTAACCCCCCCCGCCCCCTCCCAATTAAATTTCTCCATCCGCTTGCTGGTATGATTCGAAATCGATACCGGTATCTCGAATGACATCGGCTAATGATGTCGATGAGCACGAATCTAGAAAAAAAGGTGGAAATCGGAAAGAGAGTTCTTCCAATACGCCGAACGAAGTCCTTGTATTTCTTATTAATTTGCAATGATCGCAATGAGAGACGAATTGTTTTCATGAAAACAATAATGATTTGTTTTTTCGAGAATATTTTACGAAAATTCACTGATACATTTAATCAAATGCTCTTTAATCTACAAGAAAAATAATTACCACTTACGTAACTCTGTATCTTTTTCATATAAAAGAATATTTCACTTATATTATTTTGATACTCTGTTCATTTTTACTTAAAGTTTATTCTTAAGATGTACATATTTGCATGATATAAAGATATTGATTAAATTGTAATATACAATCTTTGTACCTCTGTTTCTCGAATGAGTATTTCTCGTTAAAGCGTGATACAACTCCGTTCGTCAATTCTACTGGTAATTTAACTTCCGACGGTACGCGACAAAGTTAAATCGAACTCGAATGAAGGATTTCAAGCGTGTTCCTACCTACACCGAGAGTAAAGCCTAATTGTCAGAATGAAATCCATCACATTCCATATGTCATTCAGGTCTTATTCTTTCAAAAAGCGATTTTATTCTTTTATTTTAAACTGTGAAATTTTTTAATAAATTTTAAAGTTTTACCATATTTATGTTTGAAATTTGAAGTGACTTAATATATATAAATATAAACATAAAAAAATATGCGAGTTGCATGATTTTATATATATATATATAATCATGCAATTCGTGTTTTTTTTATGTATATATCCTCGGTTCTAATATGACGCATTGAATAACAACTACGATATTAAATTCTGAAGAATGATCTAAGCGATATTACGAGCGCTTGACTCTGAAAAATGATCACAGAAAAAGACCGTTCTTCTAGTCTGTCAAAGGCAGTATCTTTTCGCAACTCTTTGAAATTTTACTCCTCTTACACGAACTTTTAGGATATAGAAAGGAAGGCAAAAACATTCTAATTTTGCAACTGGATTTCTAGAATTTTATGTTTTTCTATAGTGACCGCGCTTAATGAGAGTGGTAGGTTGCGATATGACGATAATAGGCAATTTCAAAGATTTATAAGATAAGACAGTAAGATTATATCTAAGGTGAATTTAAAACGAAACTTCTCATATCGTATGAACAAATGAACGAAGGACGAGGACTAGAGATCGTTATAAAAGAAAATACGATAAAATCCTTATTATCATTTCGACCATTTCCATTCTTCTTCTGCATCGAATGAGTCTTTATTCGAAATATTTAAATGCTCACTCTATCCTATTGCCATATTCTCAGAGACTTTTGCTTTCTACAATTTTTTTTTCTTACTAGGATTAACCGGCGATATTATTCTTCAATTTGGATTAAGTTCTTTCTTCTTAGATAGCACAGACTTTCTGAATTCGTCTAGCATATCGAGAAAGGTGAACGTAAGAAATTCAGGATTTCTCGTACGGTCGATTTTTAAGAATTAGCACTTTGATTAACATTATTTCCCAATAAGGGATTAGAGCAAATTTGAATGAAAAGAATTTTGTAGGATAACGTCTTTTATTTGACACTGCTTCAAGATAACATGGATGGGCAAAGAAGAATTGCAGAATCTCTCATGATTTTTTAATAATCTATAAATGATGTACAAATGAGTATATCGCGTAATGACTGCTCCAACTTTCACGAGAATAAATTGGGGATTGTGTAATTTTTTCAGAGTAATTTTAGATAATTGCATCAAGTCGGAAGTTTCAAATTTTGAAAATGTAAACTGATCACAATTCGCAGTTTTCAAACATTTATTTGTGGAAAAATGTTAGAATTTTAACTATGCACTGTTTTAACTTTGAAATTGTTTCGTGGCTAAGTTACAGGATGTGATACAATTATAGCTACATTGTCATTCCATGCTGACCTGTTTACGAGCTATGGGGTGCAACTAGTAGGATAGCCGAGGAAGTTGGGAACATAGTTTAGAACCCAACTACGAATTACCAATCCGATCTCGTGCGTACGTCCGGCGGAGTAGCTTTTCATTCCGTTTTCGTAGTAAACCGCTTTCCTTGGACAACTATTTAAATTTCATTCAAATTCCACGAGTTCCAGCGATCGACATTATTTGATGGGAATTTCTGCGGTATTTCTCATCCTTTCAGAAAAATGTCTACTGAGTTATTTAGTACAAGAAAAATTAAATTTTTAAATTTAGTTTAAATTTTATCATAAATTTGTATTTGGGTGAAAATTTTCTATATATATTTACATATACATACGTTATATGTTTGAAAAAAGAAATAATAGAAAAATAATAATAGAAAAATATTTCAGTCCAGTCAATATTTTCGAGTTACATATAATTCATTTAGGTGGCATTTTCCATTAGGTAAATCAAATCCTATGACAGTAGGGTTCTCGCGCATCCGATCTGACAGGGTGCGACGCATCGACATAGCACTTAGATTTATCGAAGAGCCGATATAATTGAAAAAGAAGAGTAACAACGATGATTTAATGCCCGTCGCTTTTTACCGCGTACGTCCGTTCATTGCTTCAAATCGACTCGAGGGAGCTTTTCGAGAATCGATAGCTCTCTCGCCGACTATCCCACGGTTGATTCAACCGTTCCATTGTTTCCGGTTTCCGAATCCGAAAAGCGTAGGTGCGAGAGTTATGAAGAGCGTTATAAATGCCATATACAGTGCCCGGTTGTTAACAAAAACGTTTCACGGATTCGCTTTTTGTGCGGTAATAATTAAGTAGGATTAATGGCACAAAAAGTTTATTCATATATGACGATGTGGTGAAATGTAAAACGAACAAAACATAAATAAAAATTGTTTATCTTTTGTACAAAAAGTAACATTATATTCTTTACATAACATGTAATGTTATATTTAATAAGCCGAGTTTATTTTGTTCACATCCGTATGAGACCGACCGTTACATTCATTCCAAATAATTAATTCTTATTCTTAGAAAAAAAGCGAAAAAAATTTTTAGAGGATGCATTTTTGATGAATCAGCAAATTTACTATTGTAATAAGAAACACATGTCACTATTATACAAATTTCTAATTTCGTAACGCAACAGTCTGCCACATTTATTACTTACAGAGGTCCCTTCCTTCTTGTTCGCTCGCCTTGCCACCCAAATTCCTTTTTCCTTTCCCTTCCAGACTGCTGGTGCCGATACTGTTCCGCAAGATAGGGAACTCCGGCACGAAGCCGCGCGAATTATCGTACCGACGATAAATGGCGGCGCGTCTTGCTTTTCTTCGAGCGCGCGCACCAGTGTATCTCGTAAGTGATTTACATCGTTCTCCAATTTCGGGTCTTTGCAGTAAGTACACTTAGGGGCGTTATTCTCCGTCTCTCTCTCTTTCTCTATCTCCTTCTCTCTTCCGCCACCTTGCCTGCAACCCGGGCTTGTCCCCCTGTAACCCCCTGTTCCACGAGAACGGCGAAGCCGGGTGTGATAAGGCCGTAGAGAGGGCGGAATAGCGTCGTGAGTGGAGAACGGGGGACGGGGCATACTCGAGGGTTGTAGGGTGGCGGATCGCTTCTACCGCCGTTGGGTTTCTTGTAAGCCGGTAATCTTCGGTAAGTAACAAAACACGCGGCTGAGCTTAGGGCACGACGCTCCAGGAATTCTCCAGGCAACTCCATGTATATCGGCTCGCCGTAAAGCGTTAGTGCAGCATTTGATGCAATTCGCACACACGAGATTGCGCGCTTTTCGTATGTAATAGTTTCGCATGGCTTTATACGCGAGAATTACGCTGCCGTCATTTATGGTACTTCGTATTTATATGGTTGCATTCGAAAATCAATATTGTTTGTCAAAAAATCATATATATTATTTATTGTAACGTTTTCTTTTAATTTCTTTTTTTTTTATCATATTTTTGATTCTTTCTTTTATAGTGCAGTGCCTAATTATTTTACTGCAACCTCTGTTTTCGATTCTGCATTATGGGATTCGATACAGAACATTGTTAACTCAGCATACGACACGTATTCAAATATTGATCTTGTCTCGTCGCATGTCTATTTAAATTTGTAAATTGCATCTGGAATTATTCCGCATCGTATATATACTGCATGATTAACAATTAAATATACTTACCCTTGCGATTTAAGAATAACACGTAGAAATGGCACGGTGAGAAGGTGTATTTTTTTTTATTGCGAACCGAGCGAGTTTTAACACTCGGAAATGGATACGACGAAGGAAGAGCTAGGAAAGAAGAGAAGGAGGGCGTGTAAAACGGCGGAATAATCCTCGGCTGTCGGTATTAAAACCGAATGCATTTATAACCTCCGAGCCGCCGTATCCCCTGACCGAACAGACGCAACAGTCGTTGTTTCCTCGGCAACGACGTTGGTCATACTCAAACCGTATTCCGGTATGTTCTGGCTTGGAATTTCTCTCCTCTCTCTTCCTATTTCTAGTTCCTCTCTGCATCTTTCAGCGATAATGGCAGACGCGAGCGTATGTAATGAGAGATTATAGCGTGCAGAAATTATTAATCTTCCTCATAAAGTGATTATTTTCTGATGAAAGATATTATTCTCACATTGCATTATAATGGATGCAACGTTACACTTGAATTTTCTTGAAATATTGTTCCGAATAATAGAGAATACATCAGAAAATTCTTTGAGATGAATTTTACATAAAAGCATAATTTACCATTTACTTATACAAATAATCCTTTTTGTATATTTGATAGTTAGTACAATATATAGTATTTAATAAAAATATTTTGTATGCGGTTTAATAAAAATATATTGTACTATATAGTACAATATATAGTATTTAATAATTTTGCCGCTTTTGACACATTGCATGTGTAATTCACATCAATTACATGCCGTGTTTGAAGAGTTTCGTTTCAATAGAGAATACCTCATTTTATCGTGCTTTTGTTAGCTATTCGATTTTTTTTTCAAACACCAACACGATCGTGCGTTTTTCAACGTGCTTTTACGCTATCGTAGATGCTTGTAATTAAACTCTAATTGCCGGTATGCTGTCGTCGCGCTCGGCTGACGAGAGGTTCTGACGAAAAGTAAAGAGGGACATCTCACACTGCACCATGAAGCGTCACCGCGTGTCCACGAATACCCTCTAGTCGAGTGGCCACAGCTGCGCCTCGCCCGAGATAGGTTCCGGCAGGGCTGTGTAAATGATGATGGTGGAAAGTCGGCGTGGCGTTCGCGTTGCTGCGGAAGGTTAATTGTCCTTGTCCCGTTCCGGCGATTATACGACGTACCTCGATACGACAGTTCGGTTTGAACGTGCACGAACCAGAAACCAATTGACCTACATGATTGGAATGGATCGTGAAAGATACATAGTGACACGTAGTACGTAATTCTACACGAGAAAAAAGCATTTTCCCGCTGCAGTGTCATTGTTTCGGGAATAACAATCGATTTATTACCGTTGCAAAATAATATTATATTATTTTCATAATTTCAATTATTTTACATATTTTTATGTATTTTATATTTATATATCGTGTCGCCGCATATTTTTGATACAATATAATAACACGAAGCTTTATATATCGTATAAATGATATATGGTATTTGTATAATACTTATAACGTGATGTAGGTACCGCATACCCGTATACCAAGTTGGACGATGGATACAGCAGTAAACGCGACGGATTATCCAGGCCATTGCTTAGTAAATCTAGCAGATCCTGGCAAATCGCGCTCGTTTCCCGAATTCACTATAGTACTGGCCGATATTTAAACGATACGACCGATTTAGTGCCGCGACAGTGGTATACAGTATAAACAGCGAGTCATTTAACGAGCTAGCTCGTTAATCACATACCTGTTAACCACATTGTGTTAAAACATTGTCGGCATCTCTCTAGAAAATGCCTGTAGCTCGTATGTGTCCGTCACAAAAATTTCGTTAATCTGTTACCTGGAAATTATTCTGTGTAGTCGAACCATTAATTATCATCGCGTTCCGAAACTTATATATTTTAGACTTAAATATCTTTTATAGAAGATATTGGAAAAAAAGAGAAAATTTCTCCAGAGAGGCTTTCATAACCGTAATCGAACACGGTTTAATAAAAATTTTGTTATTTTAAATCTCCCTCGGCATGTTATTTTGTCGAATCTATATTGCAATAATTAAAGTTTATTATGAACTATATTATGTTCTGAGAGATACAACGCACTAATTGCCATCGCCATTTGATACGCAATAACAACTATCTATACAGAGCTATTTATAAATGGTATCGAGATAGATGATGATGAAATATCATCCAAACACGGAGAGAAAGAGAGAGAAACTCAGTGATATGTACTATTAGTATAATCATTATGGCATATATCGACCGATCGATACATATTTCTATCTCTACCATCCCTTTGCTCTCTTATCCTCGACAATCATCCCCCGGAATCGACCCTTCCATGTTCGAGAGGTGTTTGCATGTCGGAATCAATTGCGTTAGAGATTACCGCGTTTGATTCAATTTCGAGTTCCGACTGAGCTTAATTTATTGTCGTTCCGCCTAACGCTCACCGTTTGACTATGGACTTTGCCCTCGTCTAGTTATACGCGTGCATCTACGCTTATGCACGCGTCTATGAATACGCGTGAGAACATGGTCGATTGTTTAATCGCGAAATAGCACTAATCTTTGAATTGTTGATTCTGCGTCGGCGTCGGGAATAAAAAAGTCTCAGGTCATAACGAGATAATACATCGATAATAATATGAATAGATAAAAGTATATAATACGAAAGTGCTTATTTCTGTATGAAAGAAAGCATGTAACAAAAAATGGATACGATGCAATATTCACTATGCGAGCATTCGAGATCCGGATACTTTACGATTCGTATCTGGATCATAAGCCTAATTTTGATAAAATTATATTTCGCGCTTTTGTTTGAAAACTTTAATCTGAGTTTTAGCGCAATTTATGATATAGGTACTGGATGAAATTGAATTACGTGATTATAGCCGGTAATCAAATATTTGATTGCTGGGTTTATCTATTTAGTATCACCGTTTTTCCCGTTTTACATTGTCGAAAACTTTAATATTCTGTTATAAAAGGTAACATTATTTATCGTCCTCATTTTTCTAATATTTTAAAACGACGGAAGCATAATCTATTGCGGAAATTATTTCTCATCCTGAAAATTTCTGCTCATGCATCCTGATTCTAATTGTTGATTCGAAATTGATTTTTGTGTTTTTTTTTTACTTTGTTTCTCGATTAAAAGTATGCGTAAGATCTCGTGTAAAAAAATATGGCAGATTACGCCTTGCTAAGTGTGCGACCCGATGCGACGAGATAAGCGAGGTTTTAATTAAGCATTAAATTATGGCACGTGCATTTCTTGAAAATAGTGCAATGCGCTGCAGTGATATACGTGACAAAGTGTGACTGTACGTGTGTGCCGCTCCATTTAGTACCGATGGAAACCGGAAGTTCTTCCTGCATAGCGTTGAAATTGCGCGGGTCGAGGGTTGACGCGGAGTCCCAGCAATTAACACGAACGTTTAATTAAGCATCCCCCTGGCTAGATGCGCGTAGACGCTGTTATTCTCACATACCTGAAGCTGTTGTGAGATATATCGTTACTATTAACAATTACTCCAATGCGTTGCATGGATAGGAGATTGTCTTTGAGACGTTTGAATTAATATAGCAGAGCTTTACTTGTATGTATCAGCTCCTTTTGCTAATTATACAGCTATAAATCAAACTTTTTGCTAGCTTTCAGAATTAGCAGTGATATACATCCTTACGATATCTTGGATAAATATTAAATTTTGATCAGATACGTATCAGAACAGGGCTAAGATTGAACAAGGATTACTAATAATTAATAATATGTAATATACGTACAACAGTCAAATCTCCGATTAAGTGTAAATTTCGTTTTATAAAGATATTATTAAAATTAACTTTTGATAATATATTTTTGCTTTATACATATATTAAAATATCGTTTGACGCTTGTAGAAATGAAATACAATTATTCTTGCAAAATAATGGATGATCGTTTTAATTTTACCGCTTGCTCTTTCACGAAAAATGTAAGTTTAGATTCCGCGTTGAAACCGTATTCTATCACATTCCTCTGTTGTTCTGTGAACGAGCGGTAAATTTCGATTGAAAAGATAGAAGTGGAAATAGGTCCAATATAAATTTCTACCTTTCGATTCGTTTTCCCCACCTTTCCTTTACGACGAAATCGGGATAAATTCGCGGACCATAAATACAGAGACGTTGTATAAGGTTACATATTGTTTCATAAAAACGGGATAAAATCGAGGCGATGATGAACGTGAAAGTTAAAGGTAACGATTTTCTTCTTGGCATGCCGTGACTACTGCTAGTATCGTTCTCTCAACCTAAACCTAAACGGCAATAAGCGAGCAGTAAAGAGTATTTTATGACGACCATGGGAGTGCTCCAGTCTCAGATGTTTTTGCAAAAGGGGCAACATAATCTCGCCGCAAAATAAGATCACGACTTTTATTCCCTTTTCAATAAAATTGTAAATCATTTTTTCATGCTTTTATGATCATTTATTTATGCAAATTTTATAAGTGTTATGGGTTATTTAATCTTACTATATTTGTAATGTATAGATTTCTCTCTCGGATGCTCAGTTATATATTTAAAATTAATTTCTAATTTTTGAGATTGTTGAACGCGATTGCAATTTTGCTATTGCCTACTTGCGCAGTTTATAATGTACATCGTGTTAAATTGTTTAGCGTATTTGCTGGAAAGAAATTAACGACAGTCATTGTCGATTAATCGTTAATTGCCAAATAGAGATTTTTTCGCGGCGGATCCGAAATTAGCTTTCTCTCGATGTGCCTCTTTTTATCGTTAGCTGTATATTGTTTTTCCGTAAACCGAAATAGCTGAAACGGCGGCCGCGCTATCCTATCAGCCGTGCAATTAAAGTTAAACAACTATAACGAGCTCGGTAGAGTCTGAGCGTTAAATTCGGTCGTGAGTCTGCGAGAAATGTTTTGCAAGGCAAAAAAAAGGATAGGCAGATGCAAGTCGAAAAAAAGCAAAACTGGTATCGCTACAGAGAGACCGTTGAAGTTTATAAGTTTTAATTGGGGAGGGGCAGAAAGGGAGGAAAAGGGCAAAGGAGCGGACAGCAATTGGTGATCCTGTATTCTCTTTCCCGTTTACCGTTGCCCTTCAAACTCTCTGTCACTTCTCGGGTACTCGTCCCTGTTTATCCGCTGCTACGATAATAATAATACTTACTCTTTGTTTTAGAAATTAACTTCTCGGGCTTCTTGCATCCGCCACAAATGTAGTCGTAGAGGGGAGCGATGGGATGGGAGAGAATCCACTATATTCACTTCAATTAACCGGTAATGAATTAACGGCTTATCTCCTTCTCAGTTTACTCCGACGTTACCCACACTATCATCTCTCAGGACCGTCGACAGTATCAGTCCTTCAGATAATATACCGAGAACTATGCAGTTGTCTGTTTAAAAATGTCGTGTATTAAAAAAATCATCTGTTAAAAAATTTTATTTTTTTGCCGAGAATTATATTTTGACCTGACAATGGGGCAGAAATTTCATTTTCAAAGTTCATTTTCTTATATATAATTTGTATTGCTTTCCAACATGGCGACGAAAATTTGATCAAAGGTTTAATACAATACGTCGTTTTGACGACATAAAGAAAACGGGCGCAAAAAATATCTAGGAGAATTATTGTTACAAACATAGAGTGTATATAGGAGGGGTGCGTTGCACGCGTGCGGATTTTGCAAAGAATTTTCTTGGCAAAGCGAATAAATCTTGGAATAAAAAGTGATGGTGATGAAACTTTAAATACATTGTTGCTGAAATTTAATTAAATTAAATATTTTATGCACTATATTGTATCCGAAATAGTATTATGCATTTGGAACTAATAATATACATCATCCCCTTTGACTTTACTGAATATGCATTCATATACTTGCATGACAATTCATACTATTCATTCACTTGCGTGACAATCCATTCTATTCGAAGTCCATCGTCCGTTATATACAATCGGCATGTCGAAGTTCCGTCAAAGATCTAACATTGGTTGAAGGGAAATCGCGGCAGTACTTTGTTCGATTAAAGCGAGATACGCTTTGTTCTTGCAGCGAATGGCTGTTCGCAAGATCGATACAAATGAGCGCGATTTCATTCCATTGTAGTAGGATCGTTTAGTTCCGGCTACCGTGTGACAAGAAGCGAATCCTGAGACTGAGACAAAATCGATACAGCGTAGAATTTCATTTTCTATTGAAGTCAAGATTTTAGTAGACATTAATTTAAATTTTATGACTCACGTTTGATTAAGTAAAATTTGATCAGCTTCATATATATCAACGTCACGAATTCAACAATAATTTCGTACATTTATTGTCATTGATAGGCATAATTTTATATTCTTTTATTACCTGTACTTTTACTTGGATATGAGTTATTCGTCTTCACAAAATTTCTGTCTTCATAAAAATTAATGTCGTTTAATCGTTAAGAATCACGATTTGTAGAGGAAAGTCGGTCGAATAATGAACGTGCGACAGATGCATAAGTACCACGGTGGAGCTTCGCGGGGTTATTCTGCTCAAGTATTCCAGAAGTGTTCCGCTCGTAAAAACCAATTCTTTCGCTTTTATATCCAGGAACACAGCTGCGGCTGTGTTTGCACGATGGCAAGAAACAGGCTCGCGTAGAATGAGCGGTTTCAGAAGCTAAAGCGTCTCGTATAGGCCGGTGGCTGCGGTTGCGACAGCAAAAACGGTAACCTCGAACTTCGGACGTGAAAGAGAGTTTTCTACATTCGCGAAATACACGCCGACATGTTACGCGTCAGTGCTTGTGACGGAGCACTTCGTTTTGGCTCGTACAACAGTGATGAAACTTTTGTATCTGTTTATCGATTTTCTACATGCGCTTCGCAATTTTCTTTTACCTGTAGTTCTTCTGTGAAACCGAAACAGTGCGTGTCGTGTGTATGAGAATTTTTATTAATAATTATATAAAGATCCAGTGCGTTAATGAAGTATTTTTTTCTGTGCATATTGGCAAATTAATATAAAAATATATAAGAGAGGAAACTTTTTTGTAGAATTAATTGCATTATAATGGATTTGGCAAATTTAATTCATTGTCAGAGATACTTTTTATGTAGCCTACTGTATTATTTTAATTTATTTGTTGGTGAAAGAAACGCTTTGTTTCATTATTTGTGAAAATAGAGTTTTCTGGGTGTCTTTTAAAGTGACATATCCCGCGTTGAAAGAGCGCAACGTGGATGAATACTTTATAGAGGGTGCATATCAGCTCGTGCGATTCCCTTGTGTAATGTGCATCGTGTGTCAGGATCAGTCTGTCCATAAGGCATTCTGGATATCTCGGCGTATCGGGATTGCGTATCTGAATGAAGGATTGACCAGGATCAATGGGGATACACCGAATGTCGAATCAGGAACAGGAGGTGAGTTGCCCTTCGTGAAACGAGACGATATTCGCCTAGCTTCGTGTATTGACACATTTCTGAGGATTAAAGATTTGAGTAGTTTTAGTCTATTATTGGAAAAGTCAGAGGAATCTCAAATACACAGTCTTTAATTTTGATGTAGAGTAGTTTGTATGGAATTTCGATAAACAGTTTTATAATATATAACTATATTATATTGTTATTTCAGATAAAGTAATGATTTAAAAAATTTAAAAAATTTTGTATTATATTTCTGAGTTATTTTTTAGAATTTTAATATTTTAATTTTGAAAGAAAAAAATAATTTTATTTATAAGAAAACAGTACAGGATATATGACATGATTCAGGTGAAGAATAATGTAATTATTTAACTATTGAGAGCCATGTCGCTTCACATTTCGCGCTTCGCAAGGAGTTCAAAGTTGTCTGAGGTACTGTCGTCGTAATCTTATTTGCCTACGGAATGTTCTCACAAAAAGGACTCGCGTCGACTCCGTTGTGATCGTGATTTTATCGCAAAAGTCGATTTCATCAACTGTGGAACAAGGGTACGCTTTTATTTTATTAAGCAAGTAAAAGGTATCAAAGGGCCTTGGAGAGGTAAGATGTGCTATTGCAAGGGGCAAGTATGAGGAAGTGGCGCGATACAAAGGGGGGGAAAAGTTAAAAAGATCGGCGATAGATTGTAAAGAGTGCTCGATATAAAGGACGAACGTAGATAAGTTAGATAAAAGAGAAAACGAATTTTGTACGAGAAAGAGAATCGAGCATTACTTTCATGACATTGCGCTAAAGATCTCTTTTCTGCGGTATACATGCTCAAAAGTGTATGTATGATACATTACCTGCCTTACAGTCGGATACTATGTATATATTATACAATTTCAAATATCATCGAATGTGTGTCACTATATTATGAATAATGTCTGTCATTTGGAGACTATTACAAGCTGTTATTTTGTTATAACAGCCTCGAGCAAATGTAATGTGCTTTTGTGTTTATGCCTATTCGCATCAACGATAAAATAATCGTACCATTACGCCTGTAATATTATATTGTGTGTACAGCATAGATTTCTCCATTTACCTGAATTACAGGGGATTGTTGAGTACAAAGGATTTCATTTATTATTGAATCAATTATTGCAAACATGTGAGTTATAGTCATACAATTGATTATTTATTCTAATGAATAAAGAATTTGATTTTCGTTCGTATGTGCGTTTTGTTCTTCATTAGAGATAAAATTTATAATATTATCTTCTAATAACAGTATTTTGATGAGAGATTATAATTTTCAATATAATGATAGTTGACATATATAATTGCGCGCGTCATATTGTATATACATACATATGTCTATATTTTCATAGGAAATTCTCGAAAATCCATCTTTGTTATATTAAATAAACAATAAATACACGGAAAAAGAAAATTAGCTGCCGTAGCTAAAAACTGTGTGTGGTAACTAGATTTCAGTCGTAATATATGGACAGCGAACATCTTAGCAGTGACACCTATTTATTAGGTGCAACAGGAAACATCTTAGCTGTGATACCTATTTATTAAGTACAACAGCAAACCGTTTTGCTGCAGTTTAGAAATTTATTTTTCAAACCATGATTAGCTATGGTAGCGAAATTTTTTTTTTGTGTACTAGAAAAAACGATGGGTTCCATATGTAAAAATAATAGAAAAGAACAATGTTTTCGTGCAATTTCGTAATAGTCAGAATAGAAAAGTCTAGCTGAGAATAATAAATTAGGAAGCTTTCGTAATTCACGAGGATGTTCGTTTTGAATCGTAAGGTTGGAGCATTATGGTTTTTGTATGTCGATATACCCGGGATGGGAATAAAAAAGGCAGTGTCGCGTAAAGTAAAGGACAGCCCAAGAGGAGATGTTATTCACGGAGATAGGTCGAAGGTCCTGCCGGGATCTTCGTCGGGCGATATTTTAAGCTGCCGTCGGTACTTTTAGATTTTTCGTATCCGTTCCAGTTTCATTTTATTTATTGCTCGCGTTTTTTTCTTGATTGTGTTCAATGCTAGTTCAGTGCGTTGTTTATTCAAAAGGGTAGTATTACGACAAATTTGTGATAAGCGGGGCATTACTCAAATACTTAGAAGATTGTGTCTGATAAAAGATTCTTTTTAAATTTAAAAAAATTTGTGTGGAGAGGTTCGATAAGAGCTTTGTCGTTACAGACCGAAGGATCTCGCGACTAAATGAATTACCCTCCATGTCTTGTTGACATATGTAAATAGTCGCTAACATACTGGAAACAAAATACATGTTGTTAACGTTTGTATTAAGCTTGGAGTATTAGTGGAATTGATGAGATGCAGATTGCTACGTGTACTTCGTAACAAAGTTCAATGTTCAGTAAATGCAGCAAAATTATAGATATACATGTTATATTATAACTTAACTTCCCCGTATGCCCTTTATTAGTATCCTGCGCGATCGATAGAAGTGGTTCAGGTCAAGGGATATTTCTGCTTAAATTCATCGGTGATAACTTTTTTTTTGTCAGAGGTGCCGTTCACTTTAGTCTAGCTTCCTTCGAATCGTCTTCCTCCCACTTTTTATTTCCGTGTAAGCTAAGGGGAGGCGATAAGGTCAACCATAAAAGTTCTCACCAATAGGGAAAAAAGAATCTTTCGTGGAAAAGTGGTCTTGCGCTGGGGTAGGTCATAACTCGGATCGTGCTACCGTTCGAGATACTCCGCACTCGATACCGTTAAAGGAAACTCTTAAAGAGTTCGGCGCGGACGAGCGATCTTGCGATTTAAGGTATACGGTATCATTAGGCCGCGATTTTCTCGAACCAAACGATCTGATCGTATCGACATAACGGTTCAATGTTCGACATACAATATACGATATACGATATAAGATTTTTATCGTAAAAACAGAAATCGGGAATAAAAATATATGATAAACTTATCTATATTTTTTAGTGCTAAATACAATGTTTAAAACTGATAGAATTAATTTTAATCGTTCGATTCGTTCAGCGAGTATACGTCAAAGAGTTTTTTTATTTGTATGGAACAGTTGACACATCTTTCCTCGATTTCTTTACGAGCACATTCCCGTCTCCGCTCCAGTTTTGTCGTGGGCATCCATCGTCCGCAGGAAGCAATTCGTAGTTTTCCAATCAGAGAACGAGAAAGGCGGGCTCATTTTCCGGGCGCTACGCGACTTGCATTATATTCTGAAACCGGAAACGGTCGATCAGTAAGGACCGCGCCACGACTCCGAAGCAGGAGGCAAGCCTGCACGTTTTCTTCCCTTCGTTGCCCACGGGAGCGCTACTCGAGATATCGTCTCTATTGTCCCTTTAATCGGAAAAATCAAAGTTTTCCGAACCACTACGAGTTGTACGTGATCTCGCGAGACATTCACTTCCAAAATTAATTGCAGTAAATAAAATCTCTCGAGCTTTAGCATTTTGTAATTTGAATATATTTGTGTAATTTGAGTAAATCAAATAATACTAATAATATTATTATAATTATAACCTTACGTTACGTATAAATTAGAATTTACCGTAATTTTGTACAATATTTTACACATATGTATATAATTTTTTCATCTTATGATTTATTATACATAAAAGTAAATATTGTATATCTTGTTGCTAGCGCAATATTTTCGCTTAGATTTCCTTGAAATAAATTATTAATCAAGTCATTACGAGAAATGTTCATTTATGATAAAATTACCTTTTCGGATATTAACAAGATTATGAAAAATTAGAGAACATATGTAAAAATATGAAGAAAATTTTTCGCACATATTCTGGGTAGTCCATTGTAGCGAGTTGGCAGACAGACTGCATTTTTTATTGGATACCTATGTAGCAATTAAGCCGCTTAAATCACCATGTCGGCGCTAATTTATGTCCTCGCTAGAAAGATCAGCGCGTAACTCGTGATTAATTGCAACTTTTACCAGAGCATCCCTTTCGTCGGGGTTAAATTGGAGTAGGATTTTCTTGTCGATTAACGTGACGTGTATGCCTGGATTTCGCGAACATAATCGTTACATTATCGTTATTCGTGTAACGGATAGCTGGTATATTTCTTTTTCGATAAATTTCTGTGCTTATTAAAAAATATATTCTGCTTATTAAAAAAGACATACTCTTTTTTTCCTTGAATGAATTACATTTATTTGATATTTACTACTGCTGTTTATAGCATATTTAATTTTGGCGTATTTTGCAACATAAGTGTAATAGCAAACAGAAATTCTAGCAAATATTATCTATTATATCAGTCGCACGTAACGCTAATTATAAAGAAATCGGAAAATTAACACGTATGGAGATACATATGAAATGATTAGAAACAAATTATTAACATAGCTTATTGCCTAATTTAAAAGTAACTAAATGGCCAATTTTCCAGGTTAAGTGATCTATTTTTTACTTGCTCACATAGTATAGTGTAACGCGATAGCTTGATCGTCGGAATTAATTTGCATGATAACGAGCGGCATGGCTAAGAAACCTGTGACCAGACCGAAAATACTGAAACTTTTCTTTGCGCTATTAGCCGTTAATAATTTAACCTTTCATGAATCATGTCATTATGTTCAAATTTTGTTTTACATTTATCAATTAATGTGTAATTTTATTTTTTAATATTGGAATACATGTTTGCATTTTTTTGTAACATAAGTTAATTTGGATTGATAAAACAAATATTTGTTGATTGGTAAAGTTATACTAATTTCCTCGTTGAATTTTTATACGTATTCGTAAAATTAATTATTATTATATTCAATTCGTGTAAAATTAAATTGCACTTTTTGCACGAATAATAAAAAACGAACGTTATTTGTGGAAAACGCATAAAATTTAAATAATTATTTACGGAAGCTATGCAATATCGTTATCGCCGATGGTCGACGCGCACAATTCATTCTCTTGTTAAAGATTTGATTTCCTGATTTGCAATCTTACAAAAACATTCATTAAAAATCGTTCGTTTCCGCATCTAAAACCATCAGTAAAATTATTAAAAACAAGCTTAAAATATGTGCGAGGAATAAAGAAAACGCGGATAAAGAGCATAATAACTTGCTTCAAACGACCGCATTGTGCATGAGCTCGATATACATATATAGTACATTCTTCGTTGCGTGTGTGTTGCAGGGAATGGAAAAAGTCTCAAAAATAAAAAAAATACTCATATTACGCGTGCTCGTTATCGTCCAACCCTTCCTCGTTGTCTGCATGCACGATGGTCAGTAAAAAAGCTACGCGTAGTCGATATTTTGCAGAATATGCATGCACGTTATGGTTCCTTGATAATAGTAAATGTTTTCTGAAAACTGAGATTTCAAAATTAGGAATTTCTTTAGAAGAGAGAGATAATTTGTATTATAATTGTATATTTATATAATTATTTAAAAAAAAATACATATATTTTATTATTTCACATATAAGAGTATATTAATCGTATGGTACATTTTAGTATATTTATATTGATTTTGAGAATGTTATTAAGAATTACACGAAAAAGTTGTAACTTGGTTTTTTTTTCTTATAAGTCAAATTTTGTTATCTATATATTTTTATTCAGACAAACGAAGTGGAAGTCGATTTCGCTGACTGAACTGTGTCGATCGATAGGTGACAAAGAAAGACAATAGTGGTTTGTCTTTATCACCCAATGGAACATACAATGGAAGGAAAGCATCAGTGTCTGAAGTTCATGTGACAGTATAAAAAAATAATTGGAGATATGATCGTTTGCGCCAAACGAATCAGAGAAAGTCGCAAAAAGAAAAAATATATACAAGTGAATAAAAGCGAATAAAAGGAGTGTACACGTTTTTATATGCTATATCGAAATTGTTAGATATTGTCAGTGAGAACGCTAACAATAAGTATCGCGACATTTTTGCGTTTTCTCGCTGACAATCGAATTGGGAATCGCAATATCCGTTTTTGTTTATGCGTGGGAGCCGATGAGTCTCTTCCAAAATTGTGGAAATTGATTCGTCAATATCTAAGACATCTCGGAGCTCGAGAATGGTACTCAGCTTCAGCAATAGCGTCAAAGTGGATTTCATGGTGAGGCTGACGTAGAATGGACTGCACTCTCGAGAGAGATGAGGATAGGTGCTGCTGGCAATGAAGAGCTGAACTCCGTCGAGCGTCATTACCTGCCATCGCTTCATTGATTCACGATGAAGTTTTAGCATAGTTGTTGAGCTCAAGGAGCCTGACCTACGTTACTAGGTTACCGTCTTTCCTTTAGAATTTGCAGTGAAAGTGTGTATAATAAATTCGCTGCATTAATCTAAATATATAAAAAGAAATAATTTTGCAAGCAAACTATAATTTTGATATAATAACTTTAGAAACTCTTGAATAACTTTTGTAAACTAATGATGTAATTTACCGCAAAAAAAAAGAAAGAGAGAGAAGGAGTTCGACCAATTAAAAAAAAAAATTTTTAATGATAGATTTTAATAATAGATCTATATAGTATTATGTGTGATTTTTATTTAATATTACGTAGAGTTTGACATTTTTTGAAAATTCCTCGACAATTTACTTGTATCAAGAAGAATTTTACACGATAATACAGAAAATGTCTTTACAGGAAATGAATTTCAAAATGAAGAATCTTTTTTCCACCAATCAGAACTTTAATAATATGTATAATTTTGGATAATGCGGACATTTAAAATGGGATTAAATCCAAATTGGACAGGCACCGTTGTATTTTTAAATTGCGTTCGTTATTTGCCATTAGCTTTTTACGTATCGTCGACATCTGCGATATTAAGCAAAATATTAAGTTTTTATAACTCAATATAGACTGCTATTACATCTGGCGAAGAAATTAAAAATGAAATATAGTCTTAGTAGGAAGCAGTATTAATTAAATACTGAAATTTGTTTTAATTTATCTACTCGTGAACCTGTTGTTAACTTTCTACATTTTTTATGATACGTATTTATTCACTTTAAATTATAGTCCTGAATTGTCATTTGTCATCAACGGGTGTGTATAAGCTTTATTATAATTCGAAGAGAGATTAATTTTCTAGGGACCTTCACGAAATTTATAATCCGACATTCACGTGTCTTTCTCGAATAAATTATTGTTCTATTATCGTGTTAATAACTCCCACAATTGGCGATACGCTTTGTTTAATTAGATCATTATTATGTATAATAGAATTTCCTAGCAGTGTGCACTCATCCGATTAAAATACGAAGCGATGTTCGCTCAATAGAAGAACATTTTGATATTCATTGATTATAGGATATAATACAATAGTGTAATACATCAATTGACGAATGTACAACATTACTTATATACTATTCGCTAACATGGCTGGAAATAATATTTGCAACTCTAGGATCAAAGTAAAATTATATATTCCATGTAATATCTATCACATAATATCTAACGTTTATTGTATTATATACATTGAGAATTATAATCTGTTTATAATTCTTGCTTTTTTGCGTCATATTTAAAAATAGCAAATAGGATTATATTATATATTCTAATGAGAAAACGTAAAGTATATATGAAATATAAATAAAGAATTCACAAATAATCATTTAAAATCGCCCATCTGCCATACATTATCGTTTGCTGACCATTTAATCGAACCAATAGATATATATATACATATTTTCATATGTTCCATCGCTGCGGCAGCAGAAGTTTCTCCCGAAGAAACTTGTCCAATAAATAATTCCTTGTTAAGCCGTCGTGGACTTGGCGCGATGGTGAGCAAAAGGCATGAGGAAAAAGAACGATCGTCTCGATGTGCGCGCGAGTAAAGAGATCGTAGCCGCTGGCGGGCAGAAGGGAGACAGGCGCGGGAGTACGTGCAACAACGAGGTCGACGATAATAAATAGAACGATGGATTCAGTTCGCGATTCGGCGATTTTCCACGGCGCTTTTATATAAATAACGCAGACGTAGCGGCGGCTCGTAAAACTGAATTATGTCCCACCTACCCTTGTCACGCTGCTCTCGGCCGTCCGCAGCGCGATTCATCGCCGGTCATTCGCTACGCGTGCACGCGATCGTACGTGGCTCGTGCGCGGTGCATTTGCGACCGAGGGTGGAACGGACGGAATATCCCTTCGAGATACGATCGTGATTGACCGGCTGCGACGAAGAACAACTTTATCCAATGTGGCGAAAATTCTTTCTACGGTGATTTTGAATTCACCTTTCAACGCACGCGCTTGCGCGGATCATCTGTACGGCGCTAATCGGAATTTATCGATTTCACCTTTGCCTGCTAAAGCTTTGTTAGCGAACGATCGTATTTCGCGCGGTGCGGTATCGCGAGGTGAATACGAAATCGACACATTTTACGATATTTCGGATGAGAGCTCGCGAAGAGTTTTTCTTACAATATATATCGTGGAGAGAGATATTTATTATCTCTTTTATACGAGAGATTATTATTTCTAAATTTTTTTTTTTTTCACAAAAAGATGAAAGTTTGTAAAACTCGCATATTCGTGGAATATTTCAAATGTGATTAAATGTGACACAATACATATATTTCATTCTCTATTATTATATTAGTTTCACGTGTTAAATAATTTTTACTACATATAAAAAGACTTCAAAAAAATAAATGAGAGTATTTTGAGGATCATTATTAATTAATTTTTATCACACGTGTTATGATATGACATTGATATAATAAAATCGAGATTTTAATTATACAATAGTAAGTTGTAAAATTTTAAAACACGTTTCTAGAAGAAAGACTGGCATATGTTGCCCGTGAGAGAAGAAAATGTCGTGACAAACTCATAATGCAATAATAAAATATTTCGTACATTGCCGTAAAAACATTATCCCATGGCGTAGCACATCTGAATGAATATATTCCAAGGAGAAATCAGCGATGCATACTGTCTTCGAAAGCTTCGTCCTTAGACCTCGTTGCCGAAATAGAGGATCCATTATTCATCGGTAACTTCACAGGATTTTTCTCATGCAAGTCCTCGGACATTTTAGTAAGTGAATTTTACTATGCAGACGAGACTCCGCCGAGGAGGGAAATAGCGTGCAGAATATTCGCCTACAACACACTGCACTTTTATGACAACTATACGAAGGAATCGTTCCTTATCCAACGCACGGATAGCAGCAATTGCTTTTTCAACGCTCTGTATTCGGTGCTCCTTTGTGACCTATCTGAGAATATATGGTTCTGTATTTCCAAAGGGATAACCAGCGCGCAAGTCACGGATCCTTTAGATTTTGACATCGATGTCATCCCGCCTTACAAAGCGTAAAAAGCTGAGATGATTTACTTTCGCAATAAATCAACAGACTAGATTTATTTTACAAAGGAGAATAAACATAATACGTGAATGTACTGAATTTTGTTGTATAATGATTTTATTATCATATACGATTGATGATGATTTAATATCCTAAGATAATGGTTGACATCAATTTCCAACTGCATCGATTATTTTATCGACCAATACAACCGTCTACGTCAACTAATGTACATTTTTTTATTGTGACTGTATATATAGTTTCTTCTAATTAGAGGTAGAATATACGTTTCAAGGTCCGTGTTATGTATGTTGCAATGTCTACTATTTCCTTCTTTGTCTGTGACTTATACTTCATATTGACGATGTGCCATTTCTTATTAGTTTAGTTAATATTCAAGTCGTTTTACAATTATCTATTTTTTGTAATCAAGCATGATGTCATCTGTTCTGTTTTTCTATTTTTAATATTTAATTTTTTTTGTTAGTAATTTAACAGATTACTTTTTTTTTAAATAACGACGTCTATTATCTCTCCATTAACATATGAAACAGAAAAAAGGTAAAATTACAGCTTTGATCAGATTATTGATAAACATAGAAAATTTATTTAGAGAGAAGTAGTTATGCAAACAAAAATAACAAAGATAAATAACAGGTATGACTTGCAATTTTTTAGATATAAGACCTTCGGTCAATGTTAACTTTATTATATAATAATTGTTATATTGCACATGTACAAATATAATTAAAATTTTTAAAGATATGCGCTAATTTATTTTGGAAAAATTAGAATATCGCGTTATGTGTTTGCAACATTAATTACTACTGACACGGTTCTTTTCGGTATTACTATCTTAACAAAATGATTGTTTTAATTCGATAAAGCAATGTGCGAAATTCTCAGGAATTATCTCGATCCCTTCCTGCGCAATGACGAGCAGCAAGCGGAATCGTTTCCATGTGCATGCTCATCAGTCTACCAGGGACAACGTGTTGAGGCATATAGGAAAGCGAGGAAACTTCGCTACAGCGAATTTCCATTTAGAGAGATTTTGTGATACCCGCAGAGTCGGCGTAAGTCTTCACGGATTGGCGCAAGATAAGGACAACTTCTATCCCTTTCTTCTGCTGGAAATTGAAAATAAGTACGTACAGATTGTGTGATAATCCGACTCCTCAGCCATTCGTAGCAATCTTTGCCCTTTTGTAAACGAGACAATACTTTGCAGAGACACAATGACTATTGGTTACTAGCTATTAATTTTGCAGCAGAATGCTATTGTATTACGTTTCTTAAGATTGTAGTGTGGAAAAAAGTATTTAAGTACGATGTTATATAGATGTTTGCAATAAGCTAATAGTGTATGTATAAGACTTTTTGTTGCACATTTATGTAGCATGAACTTAAAAATATATTACGTATGTGTTGAGTATTTTGTGAAATAATTTTGATTTCTTTTTTCTTTAGGAAGTATAAACTTATTTTAATCAATATCAAAATGTATAAAGAAAGAAGTGCATAAGAATACGGCGCTTTTAAAAAATTTATTGCTATATTATAGCATAGTATATTAGAATTAATAAAGTACTACAGAGATATAATATTATTATACATAATATTTTATGAATTAATGTTACTTTTGTGTGAATTATTGTGAATATAAATGTGCTTTATAATTATCTGTCACCTAACAGCTGCTTTATATATACAAAATATATTATATTATACATATATAAGAGATTATCTATTTGCATATACATATAATTATCGTGTGTGTGTGTGTGTATATTAATTAATTTTATCGTAACATTTTTATTAACATTGTAAATCAATATTATTTTTTAAAATATTTTACGAGAAATGACATTACGTTTTACACGTTATTTTACACGACTTTACACACAGTAACAAATTGATAGTATCGTATATTAATAAAAGCCGATATACGCGAAAATTGCGGTTTCAGCATGGTACATGTCCTTCGAAAGGTTTCAGCGCGGGCCAAGGGTGAATTGCAAAGGGTGGTCCGAGGCCATTTATTATCCCCATTATCGTGGTTCTGACCTCACTGTCTGCTCCCTCAGGACTTGAACATACCTATAACATACAATCCCCTTTCACTCTCGACAATGCTGCCCTTGTCTCGCTGTCGAAATATAGTCGACAGCATCGATAGTCTTGGAAGCACATGTTCGATCGTGTTTTATCGAGCATTTATCTGTTTACCATCCACGAGTATCGGTTGACAATAAAATAGTCTATGGTTAAAAGATTCGATATCTGGTTACTAAAGGTAACAAGTAACAGAAGATTATTTGCTCATAGCCAGATAGTGTTTTTGAAACGTTTTTAAAGGAACAATTTCTTTAAGAAAGAAAGAGATTTATGAAGATTACTGAAAATATTGCTATATAATATGTGTATTATGCATATATAATTGTAAGTGGTTTTTCATATGTTATCTTTTGCAACATCTTTATTAGAATATATGCATATATATTTTGCAACACAATTTTTGTGTATAATTTGACGTATATCTATCATTTGTTATGATAATGCCTAAATAATATTCTACTATTGTATGTTATAATTTTTGTTTTCTACATAGCAATATCAATAAGATTTTTTATTTTATTTTATGGATATTAATTTCTAATAATTCCTTACACTACATAATAATTTGTATATGTGTATCTATATGTATACTTGATAACATAAGCCTTATTATCTATACTCGTACATCCACAAAAACATATTCGTATTAGTCAATGTTCAATTTTTGAAATGTTCCCGGAACTCCAAATAGATCGTACGGATTTATTACAGAATTTGATCGGAGAGATTCGTCAACTTTAACTTTTTCTTGCTCCAGAAACCATTCTCTTCGTTCCATCAATTTTGCTTGCCACATATCTGAAACAATATCATAGAAATCTGGAACATTCTTCACAATATCTAAATATAATATATATAATAAACACTTAAAGAAATTCTTAAGTTCAGATATTTAATTAAAAGAGTTTGTTGCAAAAAATAAATAGTTATTGTTAAAATAAATGATAATTAAAAAAAAACAATATTTTTTATTATATATAACTAAATATTCAAGTGCAAATATAATCATTTATTTTTTCACATCTCGCTTTAAATATTAAAAATCGAGATAACGTCATTCATAAAAACACATACATATGTATTTTTTTGTAAAGAATATTGTACCTGCTATAGTATCCAATGATGGTTGTTCACCGCCATAATCCATTGGTAAAATAGATCTTGATATAATCCCGTATAATGATACTTCTCCAGATGTATAAACATGTATCTAAGATGTCATAAAACCATAGTTAAAATTAAATAATTATTCCAATCTATACGAAATATAAAAATTTGTAGTTTTAATTTATATTTACTCTCTTAATAAGTTTTGCCTTCATCACTGATTTAATCATTGTTATTAAAACATCGATAAAACTTGGTGCATTTATCATATGAATTGCTTTAATTCTTGTACCATATGCTTCCTATAATAGATTGAATAATAAAAATTAATTTTTGCAAAATATATATTATATATAGTATAGAAAATAATGTATTCTTACATACCAAGATAGTGTCAATTTTTTTTAATACAGGTAGTGTATATTTCAAAATATGACCGAGAGTTAAATTGGTACAATCATAAATAAAAACATCGGAGTTAACTATATCTTCCTCTATACGCGTCTCCATTATCATGCAAATATACCTGTAATATCAAAAAATAGCATGCGCCTTTTATTGATTTTTAATATCTTCAAAAGGATGTATAGAAACGTGCATAATATTTATCTTTTAGTACATATATATGTATAGGTATATATGTATGTATGTGTGTATAAGTTAGTTTTATAAAAGTATCAACAATTTCAATCATCGTTTATCAAATCTGTTAAATAGAATTTGTACCGAGTTACTTCATTTGATTGAAGCTATAGATATCTAGTCTCGAGATATTATATAAGAATCCGCGCGAAAGAAAAGAGCAACAATTTTTCATGTATTTCCTTGTTTTGCCGAAGTTATCGATTTTAGTTTTTCCTCTTGATATGTACTTGAGGATAATAGAACTGTAGTAGTAGAGGAAAGAGCAGGACGTGAAGGTATTTTGTTTTTATCTCATTATCGATAATAGCAAGCACAAGAGAAGAGGACTTGCATGCTTAACTTACACTTATGCAAAAAGAAAGAGAAAGAGAGAAAAAGGTAGATTGAGAAAGAAGATTTCAGAGATCGTGTAGACTAAAGCGAAAGAATCGATCCGTTGTGATTGGATCGGCGGGATAGCATCTTGTGAAAGCGCTTAAATCAAAATTGCAACACAATAACATTAAATAATAATTTCATCAGTAGAGAAAGCATTGCGTGAAATCACGATAATATGGAAAGTTTGTAATGTTGCGTAAAGCTCAATTTTTTTTCTTCTCTTTACTCCCTTTTTTATCGTCGTTGCTGACTATTTTGTGTGCGTGTGTGTGTGTGTCGTTCTTTTTTATTTTCTTTATCTTTTTATGATATAATTATAATAATTTATGATATAATTATAATTATATTATCCTGTAAATATAACGTCTTCAAGTTTGTTTTTACAACATCTCACGATCTGCGTATAAATTCTTTCGTAATTATGCGTGATCGCGGCAATGTATGATAGGACGCATAATATGCACAATAATTCATAAATTAAAAAAAAATATATAAAAATATATATTTGTGAATATATAATATATTAAGTTAATTTGATCGGAGAGATTCGTCAACTTTAACTTTTTCTTGCTCCAGAAACCATTCTCTTCGTTCCATCAATTTTGCTTGCCACATATCTGAAACAATATCATAGAAATCTGGAACATTCTTCACAATATCTAAATATAATATATATAATAAACACTTAAAGAAATTCTTAAGTTCAGATATTTAATTAAAAGAGTTTGTTGCAAAAAATAAATAGTTATTGTTAAAATAAATGATAATTAAAAAAAAACAATATTTTTTATTATATATAACTAAATATTCAAGTGCAAATATAATCATTTATTTTTTCACATCTCGCTTTAAATATTAAAAATCGAGATAACGTCATTCATAAAAACACATACATATGTATTTTTTTGTAAAGAATATTGTACCTGCTATAGTATCCAATGATGGTTGTTCACCGCCATAATCCATTGGTAAAATAGATCTTGATATAATCCCGTATAATGATACTTCTCCAGATGTATAAACATGTATCTAAGATGTCATAAAACCATAGTTAAAATTAAATAATTATTCCAATCTATACGAAATATAAAAATTTGTAGTTTTAATTTATATTTACTCTCTTAATAAGTTTTGCCTTCATCACTGATTTAATCATTGTTATTAAAACATCGATAAAACTTGGTGCATTTATCATATGAATTGCTTTAATTCTTGTACCATATGCTTCCTATAATAGATTGAATAATAAAAATTAATTTTTGCAAAATATATATTATATATAGTATAGAAAATAATGTATTCTTACATACCAAGATAGTGTCAATTTTTTTTAATACAGGTAGTGTATATTTCAAAATATGACCGAGAGTTAAATTGGTACAATCATAAATAAAAACATCGGAGTTAACTATATCTTCCTCTATACGCGTCTCCATTATCATGCAAATATACCTGTAATATCAAAAAATAGCATGCGCCTTTTATTGATTTTTAATATCTTCAAAAGGATGTATAGAAACGTGCATAATATTTATCTTTTAGTACATATATATGTATAGGTATATATGTATGTATGTGTGTATAAGTTAGTTTTATAAAAGTATCAACAATTTCAATCATCGTTTATCAAATCTGTTAAATAGAATTTGTACCGAGTTACTTCATTTGATTGAAGCTATAGATATCTAGTCTCGAGATATTATATAAGAATCCGCGCGAAAGAAAAGAGCAACAATTTTTCATGTATTTCCTTGTTTTGCCGAAGTTATCGATTTTAGTTTTTCCTCTTGATATGTACTTGAGGATAATAGAACTGTAGTAGTAGAGGAAAGAGCAGGACGTGAAGGTATTTTGTTTTTATCTCATTATCGATAATAGCAAGCACAAGAGAAGAGGACTTGCATGCTTAACTTACACTTATGCAAAAAGAAAGAGAAAGAGAGAAAAAGGTAGATTGAGAAAGAAGATTTCAGAGATCGTGTAGACTAAAGCGAAAGAATCGATCCGTTGTGATTGGATCGGCGGGATAGCATCTTGTGAAAGCGCTTAAATCAAAATTGCAACACAATAACATTAAATAATAATTTCATCAGTAGAGAAAGCATTGCGTGAAATCACGATAATATGGAAAGTTTGTAATGTTGCGTAAAGCTCAATTTTTTTTCTTCTCTTTACTCCCTTTTTTATCGTCGTTGCTGACTATTTTGTGTGCGTGTGTGTGTGTGTCGTTCTTTTTTATTTTCTTTATCTTTTTATGATATAATTATAATAATTTATGATATAATTATAATTATATTATCCTGTAAATATAACGTCTTCAAGTTTGTTTTTACAACATCTCACGATCTGCGTATAAATTCTTTCGTAATTATGCGTGATCGCGGCAATGTATGATAGGACGCATAATATGCACAATAATTCATAAATTAAAAAAAAATATATAAAAATATATATTTGTGAATATATAATATATTAAGTTTACACACACACATGCGCGCGACGAATTCTCTTATGCTAGAGAAATGTATAAAGTATTTGTAAAATCAAAAAATCGTCCCTACTTTGCACATATACAATAGGTATTGTTGTATTTACATATTATGTATATTATTTTTACATTGTAGATATTACGTACTTTGCAGTTACATATGCATCAAACGCAGAGCTGTCGGTATGTAAAAACCGCAGAACATTTATTCTAAAATTTTCCGGTGTTAACTTTGGTAGAGGTAACCATTGCCTGAAATAAATAAATATTTTTAAAGATATCTCTCTTATATAAGTTCTCTTTCTCTCTCTCTTCCTCTTTTTACTTTCGACACAAAAGTAATCGATTTTAAACGACTATCCAAGACTTAGTAATAATTATGTATATTGATATTTATGTATGTGTGACATTATATTATTATATCAAACTATCATTAATGCTTTTTAGTGATATGAGATATGTTTTACATTTAAAGTATTATTAAAATATATTATACAAGAATTCGGCAACAATGTGCTTTTCAAACACTTACACACATCTAGTTATTTGAATTACACTATCGGCCAATGGGTCACGAGTGCTGTAAACCTCCGGAATCAGATTACGAAGAGTATAATGCAAATCCAACCGTCTTTTGGCTTTTTCTAAATTAAATTTTGCACTGTAAACGTAAAACTTTAATCGTTGTTCAGAGATATCTACGAAACATAAAATAATATTGATTATTACACACGGCATGCTAAGATTCCATAATGAAAGAAATCATAAATAAATGCAATGAAATACGTTGGAATCCTACTATCGTTGGTATCTGTCAACATACATTACAAGGATGGAATGTAGCATACTAATTTTGTCAATTATTAATAATTAAACACATAGTAGCTACAAGATTCGTATTTAGAAAAGCAGAGTGAAATAATCCACTTTATTGAAATTATACGCACAAAAGTAAATATGCATAGTGTTATTAATAAAAATTAATACGTAATATATTGACTAATAAGATCTTATTTTTTCTTCTTTTAATTTAAAAATGCGTACCTTGAGGAAGATGAAGTTGCTGTTTCAACCATAGTCGAAATTTATCCAGTAGCTCTTCTAAAAGTTCCTCGTTTCCTCCAGCCTCTTCTAATATTTCTTTCATTGCAGGCATTTCTAGTTTTAACATCTTTATGGTACTGTTTTTTCTTCACAAAATTAAATGAGCACAATTTGAAATTATTGCAAATATTTTAGATTGTATATATAATAATTAAATATATATTTTTATTTTTATCGAAATGTTAGTATTAATGAAAATAATTGTCTTTAACATATGATTTTTAAAAGTAATACTTTAATATATGAATTAAAGAGTTATGTTAATAATAAATATAATTAAATAATAATAATTAATATTAATTTATAAATAATTTATAATTATTAAATATTATGATAATATGGACATTCTACTCTTTTTTAAACACATAAATGTATGCGTAACTGTTCGTTGCAATGATATTTTCTCGATTGATCATTCTTAAAAATCGTGTCCCACTAATTGTAAGTGTGTTGCGATGTTTTGATCTTTGATTTCTTTTCATTTAATGAGATGACAATTTTGCTGAAAAGATTTTCACAGTTGAAAACAAGTGCACGAATTTAATAATTAAAACAGTGCATATGAATATTATATTTAACATAGAATAACATATACGTAAATATTTACATGTTTGAAAGAGAGTAAAATATTTATATTATCGTAATATTTACAATTGTAAATTATTTATAAATTAATATTAATTATAATGTTGCGATATGTGTGCTTGATTTAAATGTACTTTAAAAATCGCAATAAAATTTGTTTATTTGATTCCTTATTCTGAAATTGTATGAATAATTGCAAAAAAAGTTTCATTAGTTTTAATTAATGAGCATGGAAAAAGATACAGAAGATAGGCAAAGTATCCTATGCTGCTGTGATGTTCGATGAATTGTTTCATTATTACTCAATTGCTATTTTTTAATACTTTTTTATTTCTTTTCCTTCTGTCTTTTCCTGCTGTCTCGCTTGGCTTTACCTGCCTATTATTTTATTACATACATGATAGTGCAATTTAGTCCCATGTAAAATAACTATCGCGTGCATCGGTCTGGCTACAGTACCGTGTGCAATTATGTAAAACCTATGCTAATAGAAATTGTATAGAAAAATCTATTTATAATGTCAGTAAAAAGTGTAGAGAATGCGATAGGCCGATCACGGATGGTTTCGGTAAAGAAATGAAAGGATAGGAAGAAGAAATCTCATTACATCAAAGAAAGAGATATGTTTATAATAAAAAAAAAAAACTATGTGTATGTGTATGTGTGTGTGTGTGCGCGCACGTGTGTGCATATTATATAATATGTAATAATCTAATAATATATGTTAAACAAGCTGTAACAATTAAATTAATGTCAAATATAGTTTTTAAAGAATAAAATTATTTACAGTTATTGATATTAGTTGTCCAATTGGCACAATCGATGATTTTCACGATGATAGTTGTTTATGATATGAAGTGAGCACAGCATAAAATCCAAGACTAATATCGCAGCAGCAAACTTGCAAAATTTATATCGAGCATACTTCTTTTTTTTACAAATTGTGTTTTTTTTTGCTCCATCGATCGATTACACACTACTCTATTATGCAAGTGGCGGAAAGACTTGTTCTTAAAAACATGAATATTTACACGTTTTTGAAAGAAAATAAAATATTCATATTATCGTAATATTTTACAATTATAGATACAATTATAGATTTATATTACAAATAGTTTTTACTGTTACAAATATAATATAAAGAAGGCAGAAATATTTCTCTCGTCTAATGTGAAATAAAAAATTATTTTGGAAAAAAGATATATATATAGAGAGAAATAATTTTTAAAGAAATTTTGGTAATTATTCAGAATCACGGCTCCACCTGCAAATGGGCTGCAAATTTTTTAACAAAGGCCTTATTCGAAATAATTACCCCGTTTTTTCCGTTTTTTGGTCTATAACTTTTTTTTTAGCCTCCCCCGATTAAAAATTGTTATTTACATTATTCTCTAAGTATAAAAAGTTATCAAAAAAATTTGCAGCCCATTTGCAGGTGGAGCCGTGATTCTGAATAATTACCGTCATGTGTAACACTTATTTGCCATTAAATCATGTTAGAGAAACTGCCATGCATAATCTTCTATAAGTTTCATTTTAATAAGTTTTTAAATATAGATCATTGGAAGATAATTCTCTTAATCGTGTGTATGATTTGCAAGAATTATTTATAATTGCTGTTTATCTCTTGCCTAGCCTTAAAATATTCTTATATACATAAAAACACAAAACGCTATATGCGATAATTAAAACTTATCGCTTAAATCAACTGCGTTTTGATGCAAATTTATCTCGATTTTACTACTTCCTTTAATTTTTGTATTTATTTCTATCATTACTTTATCTATAGATATATCTCTGTATACAATCTCGATTTACTCTGTAAGACTTTTTAATTAGAAGTTTCTTGGTGAAGCCGATTAATGCAGCTCGATGTAAGATTCTATAGATAGCTTAATGTGATAGTAATTTTGTAGGAATAAAGTTTTTGTTGGTAAAATATCATATATCGATTATTTTTTCGATTATTCTCGATTATTCTCAGTTATGTCAGAAAATGTCATTAGCATAGACATAGAAATATATATATATATATGTTTGAGAAATGAGAAAGCTAAATGTTTTAAAATGATCAACAAAATGAAAATACCTACACGTCAATTATACTAAAGATTATGCTACGCTTAATCTTTCCTATTAATTATCTAGTTGAAAGCAATTACACAAATTCTTCTAATGCGATTATTCCATGTTTTTCCAATCAGTACAATATTATAATTTTATGATAATTTTTTACTGACGTATGCGTATATACAGGGTGCGGCATTTATAGTGACGCGGGCATATTTCTCGGAAACGAAGTGAGATATCAAAAAATGTTTCAGACAAATCAATTAGTAAAAAAAAAAAAATGTTTTTAAGAAAAAGTATGTAATTATTTCTAATGTATTTTTTTAAACAATTATTTGGTTTTTTCTTTACACTGATTGATTTGTGTTATTATTCTGTACATAAAAGTATTACGGTAAGATTCTCGAAAACTAAATATTTTACGAGATATTTTATTTTTTATATCAAAATATGTCAGATTAAAATATAAAATAACTCAAAAAGTATTTAATGAAAAAATACTTTATTATAGTGTTTTGGAAAGCTCTCGAGGTAAGCTATAAGAATATGTAATAAAAAATGGGGAGTTCCATTTAAGAAAACATCGACCACATTGACCTCACCTTGAAAAGACTACTTCAGGTCAAATCCATATTTTTATCATGTGGCCCCCTCGAAACCATGCAACTTTTGTCTGAAACATTTTTTGATATCTCACTTCGTTTCCGAAAAATATGCCCGCGTCACTATAAATGCCGCACCCTGTATATATATATCCTCTGTCTATAGTCGTCAGAAAAAATGTCAACATGTTGTCAATAAAATGTTAAAAATGTCAACAATTGTTGGTTATTTTAAAGCATTTAGCTTTCTTATTTCTGAAATGTATTGTTACTTAATATAGTTTTTTAATATATATCACAATGTAAAAAATTTTTATTTATTCATGATTAGGAGCAATATGCTTTAGAAAGCTAAATGCTATATTTTGAAATGACCAACAAGATGAGAACACCTGCACAACGTCAACTATGCTAAAGATAATTTTCTCTATTCCATGTTTTCCAATCATTAGTATTTTAAGACTTTGTTCTTTTTTTCTCTGACGACATTCTCTGACACCATGAAATATGTTTTTACTTGTCATATACCTCAATTCTATACAATTGGAGAAGAATACTTCCATATATTTCTGCAAAACAGGGTTATTCGTAATATATGAGGATGCATTAATGAAGTTATTAATGCGCAAATAATTGTTAAGTTATATCAAATTATTATAGAAATATGTAGCGACGCTTTCCACTTGTAACGGTCATCGTTAATTGCTTGGAATATCAAGCGTATCGAGAATGCGATTGAGTAGCTCGTCAACCATTAAGCATCCGAGTCTTGTTGGTACGATGCACCTGTCATGTTCATTGGCCGTACGTGTACAACAATCTACGTACATTGCCGTACATTCATGTTCGCTCATTGTTGCTGCTTTACGAAAATGTTGTCAGCGGTCATTTTTCACGATCACGTAATCGAAAAATTGTTACATTCTGTGGCTTTTGTGTTATACTCTCCTATTTACGGTCACCAAACATATAATAGATTGCCGTCATCTTTTCTACAAATTTGATATATGAGCACTAAAAATTATGGACTCTTATCCTATATATTTATACATAATATAGATTTAATGATACAATAAAGACACTCGTACAACTTTATACCAATTATTTTCAAGATGTTGCACTTCTTCATTATTTAGTAAATTTTTTTTATTAAACTTTTGTAGTTTATAGGTGTTATGTATATTTGTTTATTAATTGCGATAACTTATATTTTTATTTAATTCTGTTACTTTTAGTTATGCCAAAAAAAGAATAAGCAAAAAAGAATGAGAAGGGGAGAGGGGAGGGGGAAAGCAATATGAGATTATCAATCTATCCACTACAAGAACAATAATTAATTGATATGACTATCTGCTTTAAAAAAGCATCACCCATCAACTTTTTTGTCGGTCATCTCTCTATCGTTTCTCATGCCACGTAATTTTCCACGCGATTAGGACTTAGGAGAATGAGTTTTTAATATTGTCAATTTATAATGCGCGACAAATGCAGCTTTTCCTGGCAGCATTGCATCAATGCATCTCAGGTATCAATATAGAAGGTACGGTCAACATCGAACAATAGACAATTTTCTTTACGCGCGAGAAGTTTCGTGGCCGTTTCCGACGACGATTAGATAGAGAACAAGGTAATGGCGGGAGGTCCAATCTGCATTCGTAATGACGAACGGGGAGAAGGTGACACAGTGTCTGACCTCGGTGTGCGGGAACATTGGCCATCTATTAACCCTCGAGGCCATACATCCCCTCCCGGTTCTCTGTGACGGGAACCACTCCCCGACTACCATCCCTTAAACGATCCTTAGCCGAAACTATTCTCCATTGCTCTTCCATTTGATATGAATATATGGCCACAGGAATTCAAGATATATCGAAAATAATAAATAGTTAGTGCTCTCAAAAAATGATTGTTACTGTGATTATTATTAAAAATATATCTATAGTCTATAACGAAAAAATAGATATGTTTGCGATGCTGCTTACAGTAATTTTTAAAAGAATTTAGCAAACGAACGGCATTTAATATTTGCGAATCCTGTTCAATATTTCAGAGACAGAGAAGGTAAAATTTTCGCAAGGTTAATCGCCCATTGCTATCACGAGTATTTCACCGCTAATCTCTAGCATTAATGTAGTGTCCAATTGGAAATCGCTGGAATTTAGTCTGTATCACTGAATTTAATTCCCTTAACGAGATCTTGCCAGTCGAATATTTCGATACTTTGGTTAGAGGGTCATATCAATTAATTATTATTATTCTTGTAGTTGTAAGGCTGAATTTTTACGGACTGACTATTTATGGTGAACTATCCCCGTTTTCTCTTTATTGTCTCTGTTATGTTACATCCCGAAGAAAACTCTTTCCATTACGAATGTAGTTACATTATACACTTCTTATGATTAAAATCTGTAACATAATTTTTTTTTCTATATTTACTTCGATGAATATTGTTTTGCATATGTTAAATACGTATAGCGATTAAATTCACAAACGTTCTTTTATCAAATATATATATATATATATATATATCATACTAATACTCATTCCACTAATTATGCTAAAACAATCGAGAATGGAGTGCGCGCATACCAGCAAAGATACCGCAAAATCAATCAGTGGAAACACAATTAATTAGAGATTGCTGATTACATGCTTGTTTATTGTAATTTCATCAACTATTAGCTTATTTATAATTAATGCTAATTGGAAAGCTTGTCGCGTGTTTTTTTGACCATTGCGATAATTGAATCAATATTATCGCGAATTATGTTGAATTTATCTGAATACTTTAGAGGTTTTTTTTATTATTATAATTGCATATCCATTGGACAAACCACTCTTTTATTGTACGCCGAGTTTTTCATTTCCTTTTCTTGTTTCTATTTTTACGCTTACTTCTTTCATGAATAATGTATTATATTATTATTGCCCGAGAGAAAAAAAATGGATTTATATAATTATAGTTATATATATGTGTTATATATATAGTTATATATAACTAATGGATTGAGTTTGTCGATGCGATATATATGCGGCATAAGAAATTGCTTAAATATTTCACAATATGGATGTATATTCATCACTTTCGTTTGCTTTGTTATTTCTTAGTTTTGTTCAATTTATAATGGTAATTGCAGTGCATTGCAGTAAATGTGAATCTTTTACAAACATTCTGTACAGGTGCTTTCTATAGTAAATCCTGACTTCTCTTTTATGAGTAACGCTATCGCGTCAGATTACTTCACAAGTGCTTTTAAGAAAAACGATGTTCAAGATGAAACGATAATAATCGAACATGTTTCGCGAGCGAGCCACTGATTTCGGATTTAAAGACGAATTGCGGGGAAGAATCGCTCACGTATCTATCAACAATTAAACGACAGACTATGGAACATTTTTCACGTGAGCATATTCTCATTTCGCCGAAGCTGTATCAGCTGGGATACCACTTGCCTGGCGCCAGCATCACTCGGGGTAAATATTTGACGAGTAACTCTAGTATCACGGATATACCGGTTTTGATGAGCGATGCGCATCGCCGTCGGCCTCGGCCTCGTTCTGCTTCAAACGTCGTTCCTTGTATTACTTTGTAAAATTAAGAGCTTTAGACGGTCGATGCAATTTTTGTGAAAAGATGATAAAAATGATAGATCTCTATGTTGCTGAATTTTAATCTGACAAAGGAAATTTGTCGAATTATCTGATCGTCTTTCATTTATTTGCGGGGAAAAGAGAGGATACAAAAATAATTTTATTTTACGTCTATCACAAAGTTCATTCATTCATTTATTTTTCACCTTTGTTCTGTTCACGTTACTATGTGCATCACCATTAAAACCAGCGAGAAATATGACCCGTTAAAAATTTGTTTTAATGACATAATTAAAAAAAAAAGAAATATTAACATCACGTTTCCGCGGATGTTCTATAGAAAACCGAGCAATATAGATGACAAGACATCTCTATTTAATTAGCGTGGAGCTTTGCGCACCGCCGGTATTGTTTGTTCCGGCAGAACGCTAGCAAATTTCAAAGTGCAGAGCGAAACTGTTGTAGGTTGAATGCGAAAAAAAGCGGCATGCTCTCGCGGCCGGATACAGGTGTCTGAGCATTAAACATTCAGAGTCCGTTTCAATTTGTTCTCTAAAAGCGTCGAGGACTTTGGAGCGTACAAAGGTTGCGTACCTTACTCGAATATGTTGCAACGTACTGATTGGAGGGATCAAAGCTTGTAGGAACGGACGGTATTTAATTATCTGACCACATTGAAGAACAGTATTCATCAACGGTGGGATTGCTGTAGAAGCTTATTTGCTATGTTTTACCTGTACCGATACATTCCTCGCAAATCCTAAACATTTCCCGGTGTGCTTGATCGTTCTAAATAGACTTAAAAGTTGTTTTTTTTGCTGCTTTGCGATCGCGTCAGACACGATATCCCCACAGGATTAACTAAAAATTCACAGCGAAGAGTCGGTGAAAAATCGATACCGTTCCGTTCGCTTTCAATGTAAGCTTCTTTGTTCTCGTGTTTGAATTTTTCGCCACCATGATCAACTGGAAGAGTATTGACAATGAATCTTACGCAGGACAGAATCGCTCGTCCAAGCTGGCATTTGGACACGGATGGAAATGAATTCGATTGGAGCAGGCCATCTTTTTTTTTGCTTTCACTTTTCGTCTCTGTCCGCGGCTTTCTTCCTTTTTTCTTTTTTTTTTTACGGGGCATAAAATACTGGCCGCTGGCTGGTGCTAGTCGTAAATTGGTTACCGACTTTGCCTGCTTGGAGAATCAGAGCCTTTCGATGCTGCCTGTGAATTCCGGCGGATACGTAAACGTTATCTCATTGTCGCTCCGTTTTATCGATCCAAAGATAGCTTTCTTTTACAGCCGCACGAAAAGTAAAAGCCTGTATCTTAAACGGATCCCACAAAATTGTCGTTAAGTGGTGATGAAGTATATTCAAAAAGAATCTAGAATTTGAAGAGTGTAAAATCATTCGTTTGCTTTGTTATTGTATTTTATGTAAATATATATAGGCTATCGTAAAAGCTATGGATGAATTAATCATTTTATAACATAGAGTTTGAGATATTTTTATGAAAAAGAGAATATAAATTTATATTATTTTTTAAAACAGTTTTTAAATAAAGAAAGGATTAATATAAAAAGAATACCGATATAAAGTATACTTTTACACAGAGCTTAGTAATAAATTTTTATAAAAAAATTAATAGCGCCATTACTCTATCATGAATTGCTTCATAATCCTTTTCTTTTTTAGATCTGTGCAAATAGCGGATGAAAAACGCGTGAAAAAAAAAAGAGAGCTAGAGCTTTGCTGCACTCTTGATCAGGCATTATATTTCCACCGATTAATTATCTTGCAGCGATATGTCAAACCCCCTCGTCCATTGCTCTTCGTGCACCCTCGGCGTCGGTCGCCCCCGATCGGTCAAGTTCGCTCCAGTCCGCACGCGCTGAAAGGGCGGTGGGGCTTGCGAGCTTTCAAGCGCAGAGCTTCCGCTCATTCGTCGTTTTGCGTTACTCCGGGCACTTCGCAGGTTCGCGGCAAGTGCGTGTGATGTACGCGTGTGACTATCGTCCCGCGTGATGGGGTCATATAAACTTCCGGGCTGCGTTTGAGCGACCGATCGATGCGCTAGTCCCGCGAGATTGACGTGTAAGTTGTTACGATCGATCGAGATCGCGAAAACGCCGGCGAAATTTTTCGGAGCGTTCATCGATCGTCAGTGCGTTCCCGTAGTTTCATCCCGTTAAGATTTTTAAGATCGTGTGCAGCAAAGAGCATTTTTGGGTTTGTCGAATTGTTCTCTGGCTATACAGTGTTACTTAGCGATGGGATATTGGAGAGACAAAAGTGTTTTCGTTGATTGAGATTTCGTGTAGCTCGAATTGTGCCAATCGTATTTTATTGTTTCAACCGCTTAGGTTTAACATTTGAAATTGAATGGATGTGAGGCTGTTTGATCTCCTACGGGGTTGCCTCGTTACGGATTAATTACGCGGGATTAAGGTCGTTGTTGCTTCGAGGGCAATGCACCGCGAGTACCATGCGCAGTATATACGAAATTGATAAGAAATTGATCCTTTATAGGGATCTTTATTATATAAGCACACACTCACACTTTTATATATATAATAAAAGATTTGAATAAGCGAATTTTTATATAGTCTATTTTAGTTTCTCAATCAGATAATAGGCAATCAGATGTAAAAATCCTTTTTTCCTATAATGCTATAATAATACTAATTGCGAGTATATCAAATCAAATATTATTTCTCTAAATTATTCACTGCATTCACTGCATTAGTTAACGCTAAATAAATAGCAATTCGCAAATGATTGTGTTAACAAAATAATAATTGTTTTACTATAAATTATTTTAATAATCATATTAATTAAGATAATAGTACATATTCTACATGCACAACGATGAATTAGTTCATTGAGCATATATGATTGAAAATATTGAGCACATATGAAAAAATGTCTATACATAAAGTGGTACTATGAAATAAAACATTTAGCATATTTGCCGTATTTATCAAAAGCTTCGATCATTTTTAATAAAATATTTGAACAGTTCTGTTATATTAAACCAAGTTAAAAAGAAAATTGATTTAACGAAACATTTTAGTGACTATGTTTTTTTTTTCTCTCTGCCGTTCACAGAGGTATTTAATTTAAAATAAAATACGCTATTCTTTTGCCTCACGTGAATTTGTTTCTTTTTTTAGTCAAAAGTCCGAAATGTACTCTGCAAAATTTCAACCGACTCGTTGTCTAATTTAAAATTTTTCATATAATTTATTATTAAAATAAAAACAAAGTACAACTCACATAAATATATAAACTTGATAATGTTACTAGTTTTTCACTAAGTTTTTATTACTATTTTAATTTTATGATATTATTAGCCACAAGACACAAAATAACAGTATAAAGAGTAAAACAAGCGGATTATTCGTTGCAATAATTTTTCATTTGTTTTCTTGTGATTTACAGAATATATGGTATTGCTCCATTACTTTTAAATTTTAATAATAAGAAATTTACGCGATTATTTCATTGCTGCGCGAGACGATATTTGTATGTATCTCTCCGGTGTTTTACGACATGTAAACTGGAAATAACGAGCATCTATACACGATGAAGTACGCGTGTTCATTAAACCGAATTTCGTTATAAAAATGGGAAGGATCGTATGGACGCGCGTTGAGCATCGGCGAGGCGTTTTATATGCACGATTTCATCTGCGTGCTATGCGTGCGGGCGAGACGCGTGAGTAGAGCCTATACGGCAATTGAATTTCGCAATGGCTCGATTATTCGCAATTAAACCATCTACTCGACATTGTTGTACAATGAATGAGCTCGCGTGTACGCGCGAAAGAGGCCACGGCCGATAACCAATAAAAAGCACTTGCATTTATAGATAGCTCGATGTAATGGTTGAATATATTGGGTAGTAATATTTTAGAAATAATCCGAGTTTTGATGCAAATGTGCTATACAGCATCTTTATATGTAAAATGTTTTGATATCATCTTTTAATTTAAAAATATTTTGGAGCCAGAATTTTTAAAGAGATATGTTGAAGTTTACGTTTTATTATAATAATATGATTTATTTTGTTAAGAAAAATATGGGAAAGTGATTGCGGAAAAAATAGATTGCGCTGGTTTGTATTGATTAATATTTTGTTTGTGGAATCTTAGATTACATTTGAGGGATTCAATTTTAATATGAGTAAGGCTCGATAATTTCGATTTTAGATACGGACTTCACGTTAAATCTCGTGTGTATATATTTATACATATATAGACTTTTTATTATTCTCTAGGGGCATATTTAAAAATACATACCTAAGTACTCGAAATTGACACGCGATCCTTGTGTGATATTAATGACAAAGTTTGTGCGAGGATGAACATTATATGGTACAAAATGTTATGACTGAATTATGGTGATATGTGGAAATGAACGTGTGACAAGTTTCGTCAACGAAAGAGACAGCGTGCTAGTGACATTGTGTCAGTGTAGAGTGCGTAGAGCAGCTAATCTACATCCGACTTCATTTCTAGAATTGTTAATTTGAAAACGCGTCATCTTTTCAGATCTCAAGATAGTTTCGAGACAGTGTATGCTGTTAATAGAACTATATACCAAGTGCATCCATAATTCCTGTGGCTTTGTTTGCGGACTTCGAGAATTGGTGAGTCGCACTTACATGATACAATTTTGTATAATAAAAAAATTGATTCTGCGCTCTCTTTTGTATATGTATGATTTATCCATCGTTCGTAATTATATATAATCGCACATCTTTATAATCGACATTATAAAATATGACATTTCGACGATCGTTGTCGTATTATGAAATGTTAAATATCTTTCGTATAAAACAGAAAATAACTTGCTCGTATATCAGTAAATATGATGGCATATTAGGTAAATTTTTGACGTACGTAGAATTATGTTACGAAAAGATAAGTTATTAGCTTGTAAAAGAAACGTTTTCCGCGCATAAAAATATTTTATAATATTAGTATGACGTTTTACTCTTCAACATAAAACATAGAGATAATTTTTATAAAAAATTTAATAGTGATAAAAGTATTAGAGTAGTAATATAAGTACATATTTTAATTACATCTTGACTTGTTCTAATTTTCTCATTACATACATGATCTATATTAATTATTTGATACGCGTTTCTTATTAAAATAAAAATGTTAAAAATAATAAAAAATAAGATGTGTATAAATATAATATAATATCTCTATATAATATTAACTATTATAGGATGATATTATTATATCTCTATAATTTTTTAATTATACTAATTTATTATTATAAAAAATATAGACTCTTTTAACTCTGTGAAAAAGTGGAACTTTGATTCAGATAGCATGATGAGAAAGAATACGAACAAGAAATTTTGTCTTTTACCATTATGTAGATAACTGTATGAGTATGTATTTTCACGCTTTGTTATCGAAACAACGAATAAGAGAATCGTGAGGCAGGGTGAATGACCATCGGAAAATAAAACAAAATAAATAGCAATAGGAAAAGCGTCATACGAGCGCAGAATCAAACTTGATGGTATTCGTGTCCAAATTCCTATTCCAGTGATATACGATGTGGCAAAACAGAATCTGAAAAAAGATCGACATAGCTCGTACATCGATGCCAATTTAAAAAAATGCCTTCGTTCGGTACATCCAACGTGGTATAGGAAAACTTTATTTCTCGCGTTTTTTCAAATAAGATCGATCCAATTTGCAGTTACTTTGTTTATAACTTATAACGCTTTGATATTGTTTTAAAATCTTTCATATATATTTTTCGTATAGGGACTTCGTACGTTTCAATACGATATAGTTTACCATACTGCGAGAAAATTGTAATTAATTAACAAGGGCTTATAATACGGAATGGGTATTTAAAGTAGATAATAAATCTCTGCATATCTGGAAAATATATAATTAACCGTGAACTAATAGATCGCAGCGAGTAATTGTCAAAGGATGCGCGAGCGTCTGGAATTCGGAAGCTGTGATTCAAGAAAAGGAAGAAGTTAACACGAGCTTGGTACGTGCCAAGACTATTTCGATAGAGTTACTGGCGACGCTAATATCAGTAATACCAACCCCACAACCGTCGCGATATTTCGACCCCAAAGCTGCTGCAGCCGCGTTCTGGAAGCTATCCAACGGATATACCTTACGGTACCCATTCCATCGTTTCCGGAAAACGGGCGATGTTAAAGAGGCCTAGATTCGGAAGATTTACAACAGCATGTTAAATGCATAGGCACCAATGCGAAGAAATTTATAAAAATTTGTAAATGATATCGGTTTTTTTAAGATGTTATATATATATTTTTTGTTATAATATTTTTTTAATTTTATATATATTTTTAATACACATTTTTTACTTC